>NW_015505609.1:396227-399526 GCF_001515645.1 Sinocyclocheilus grahami | reverse complement strand
AAATTCAGGCCCTGATTATATTGCACAAAATCAAGCACAAGTGAATTTGAACTAAGTTACGTAGTCAGAATGTGTAACAACTTCTGTGGATGCGCTTTTTGTAACAACACACTGAAAACGTCAGCTAAACCCTAAGAATTCACAACATTTCTTTACAGTAGTGCTCTCATTATAAAATTTAGTATATGACAGTCATAGTTATTAATGTTCTGTATTTCATTTGAGCTGCGCACGCTGAAGATCACCAGTACAATGAAGCACTTTGATAGCAGGTTTTTAATCAACGGGATTTAACTCATCAGATTTATCTCATATAGGATACACTTCGTTATTTATACTACATAACCTTAATATTACGACTTATATCTGCACAAAATGACCCGAATGCGAATGTGAAGTATGCTGCTCTGAATGTTTAACTCCTGTTGTGGATGTTCTCAAATGAACTTGCATTGTCAGGTGTAAAAATTATTCAATTTTGGGCCCTGGATTGATTTTTTGCCTGAAGCCTGAAACATACTATATGAGAATCGATGCTTCTAGCTACACAAGCTCTGATTCATGATTCGTTGAAATGTGTCGGAGCGATTCATAATGCAACACAACTGCTTGTGCAGTCAGTTTTTTCTTACTAGATCTACAACTTGGCAGCAAGCAGTTACTTGAATTAAAAACACATTTGATCGAAACCTTGAGAATTAAAGCAAACATGTTCCTCAATGTTTTTGTAATGGTTTGGCATGAGCAGCTACCTGTATCCATCGATGCAGCTGGCATTGATGTAGTCAGACCCCTCCACTCCTCGGATTGGCTGCAGGCACACCCGTGTGGACTCAAAAGGCATGATATTGACCAGCCGGTTCTTGAACTTGTTGCAGGGCAGGTTGGCACTGATGAATCGTGAGGTGTGGGCTTTGGAGTTGGCGAGTCTCTGTGGAAACAGTGTTGGGTTCAGAGAGCTCGAGTGTAAAGAAGCTGGCAGAAACATTATAGTGGAAAACAGTCTGAAACATAATATTTTTTTTAATGTGGGGGAGCGGTGTCCTCTAGAACAAAATGGCACTAAAGCGTGTCTGTTGTGATTGTAAATTGAAGGTGAGCTCTGCAGCAGTACAGAGGGGTGCGGGCGTAACAGTCTGACTGGGAAAGCGAGGGTGTGACTGGCAGCGGGGAAGAGAAAGCACAGATGGACATCAGCAGAGAGCGCGTAGAGACTGTTGGCTGTACTACAAGCTCTGTCTGTACTGGGTACCCACTGCAGTCTTTGCGCCAGATGCTGTTTCTACTTCTAGAACCCACTCTGAGTTAAGCATTCTAGTTATACCAGCATTCACTTATATCCCAACCGCAATATTAACAGATGAAATAGTAAAGCATTTTCAATAAAACATGTATAGAGTCATTAGGTTTGTTTACATGCGCTAGTTTTTGTCAATCCAAACAAATCCAATCCGATTCCAGATTCTGAATGTTCGGAGTACCCTAAACTTTGCATTCTGATTCACATATTCATGTGCATTATATTATAGTTATATTACAGTTAACTAAAATGAAAACAATTTAAAAAAGTTACTTGAAATAAAATCTGTTTTTTTCTCTGTTTTATGTTGAACTATTTTTCTCTTAATTTAGTTTACACTGATGTACTAAAACTGTAATAAAAATGAAGAAAGACTACGTAGACTATTAAAAATAACTACTAAAAATGACAAAAAATAATGAAATTCTTAAAACTTTTAACTAAAATATAAAGTAAAAACGAATGTAAAATATTTAAACTAGTGCTGTCAAACGATTAATCGCATCCAAAATAAAAGTTTTTGTTTACATAATATATGTATGTGTGTTGTCTATTTATTATGTATATATATAAATACACACACATGCATGTATATATTTCTGAAAAAAATGTTGTTTATATATTTATTTATAATATAAATTATATGAATATAAATATAGACATGTAAATACATGTAAATATTTTCAAAATATATACTGTATGTGTGTGTATTTATATATGCATAATACATGTACACAGAACACACACATATATTATGCAAAGAAAAACTTTTATTTGGTATGCGATTAATCGCGATTAATCGTTTGACAGCACTAATTTAAACTATAATAGTATGTCAATGTTGCTAAAATAACACTAATTATAACTATTCTAAACAAAATGTCAGCATGTGTGCAATGATAGTTGCCATGTTCAGAAACAGGAAAGGCCACAGCGAGAATGTTACCAAAGCTACTGCTGCTGAAGCTAGCTGACATTTTTGCCTTGATGTGTCCAACTAATAGAACTAAGTATACACTTCAGTTAAATCCCAATCAGAATGAAATTTCATTCGGATCGAGCTCAGTCGGATTTATTGAGGTGTTAACATAAAGGTTTTTCAGTCTGACTGAGCGTCAATCCGACTACAAACAGATTATTTCGCTATTTTTGTTAGACTTTGCTGACTGATATAACAGTCGTTATGGGCTTACACTGACACCTAGTGGCATAGATGCATCAGGGTTATACGTTTATTATTATGGTTTAACATTGTTTTTATTTAGTTTTCCTTAATGATAACAACACAGGGGGGTTATCAAGACAACATGACTAATATTCAGCTGATCATGTGATCTCAACATAGTGACATCTCATTCGATGAGATGTCACTAGGCTACTAGCTTTTATTAGGCTACTGATAGTCTTCATCCAAAGTACTATTCATGTTTTAGGGGTACATCTTTTTTAAATAAGTAAAGTATAACTAAATACACCTTTAATATGTCTGTTAATGAGCAAAATAGGTGCGGTGATGTGTAGTCACCTTAAACTCCAGCTCCATGGCTGTGACGGTCTCTCCAGGCAGTGGCTGGGTGAGCTTCTGGATGTGGGCGTAGAGATTTCGGGCAGGGACCTCTGTGTTTCCACAGGTGGCGGCCTCCAGCAAGGCCTCGTGGATGAAGATGTACTGATCCTCCGTCTGCACCATGTAGTTCCTCTGGGCTCTCATGCATGTGACGTGGCCATAAATGTCTACCGTCTTCTCGTGTTTCATCCGCTCCAGCATGGCGTCAATAATTATGAAGCAGCCTGTGCGGCCCACTCCAGCACTGAGATAGACAAACTGGTTACACTACAAACATATACTGAATACATAAAATCATATACTGAATGATCAAACAAATTAATTGGATATATAAATATTTCCATAATATTGCGTAGTTGTATGGAGTATAATGCAATTATTCTGTTGAATATTCATTTGAAATACATTTTAAATCAATAATTATTTAAATAA
>NW_015505609.1:393010-393784 GCF_001515645.1 Sinocyclocheilus grahami | reverse complement strand
AAAGAGTGAAAAAATTAAGGGGGTCTGAATACTTTCCGTACCCACCGTATATTCCATATTTTACAGACTTGTGATGTTTCAATATTTGTGCTAAGGTTTCCACAAAATTATTAAGCACAACTGTTTACAACATTGAAAATAATCAGAAATGTTTTTTTAAGCATCAAATCAGCATATTAAAATTATTTCTGAAGGATCATGTTACACTGAAGACTGGAGTAATGGCTGCTAACAACTTTGTCAGCACAAGGATAAATATTTTAAAATGTACCAAAATATGAACCGGGGTTTTATTTTTCACAATAGTACTATTTTACTATATTTTTGATCAAATACATGTAGACTTTCTTAAATTTTTTTTTAAAATAAAATAAAAAAAATTATTTATATTTACACTCGTACTTAATTGCAAGACTGTTATAATAATAATTGTCATCAATTATAATAATGTCATTATAACTTAAAAATATAAAAACACATTAATAATTATATTAATAATATTAAAAATTATATTAAAAATGTTATATCTCCAACAAAATTATTGTGAATATACTGTGAATATTTAATATATCAGCCAACTGTACTGCTTTCTAATGCAAGTGTACCTATTACTAGGGCTTACATTTATACAGCTTTACACAAGCATACACTATTCACATTTGAATGGTGAATATTTAACTAGTTTCTTTATAGTATTGTATTGTATAATTTCATTATAGTATTAGTGAGTTTGTAACACCCCTGTGGACTGTTTGTTGTGGTTTCTTCCCCTTG
>NW_015505609.1:347048-391536 GCF_001515645.1 Sinocyclocheilus grahami | reverse complement strand
CTGTGTCTGTGTCTGTCTGTGTCTGTCTGTCGCTACATTAAAAATCCTTATTTTTTATCCTTGTCGTCCTCGTCATCCTGGCTGCCTCCACACACCTGGATCGTGACAGAATAACCGACCCAAAAGTAGAGTATAGCAGCGTCTTTCCCCTTGTTTGATTTTTGCAGGGCTCCTGATGTTTCGTTTAGCCCAGGAAGGGCTCCTGATCCCCAGTTCCGCCCAGGAAGGGCTCCAGCCCAAGAGCTCTCTCCAATGCCCGCTCCTCAAAGATACCCGCCCGCCCACCTGCTCCGGCCTCCTCCAGCGTCACCATGGTCGGAGTCTCCCTCACCTCCGCCTCCAGCCTCCGAGGCCCGGACTCTGCCTCGATCCGTAGACCTTGTGTCTCTTGTGTTCTAGTTTGTCGGTTATTGTGAATGTTACCCCGAGTGTGTGTGTCTCTCTGCCTTGTTGTCGCTACATTTAAAAATCCTTATTTTGTATCCTTGTCGTCCTCGTCATCCTGCCTGCCTCCACACACCTGGACCGTGGCAGAGGTGTGTGCCACCTGTACCAAATAATTCACAAAGGTCAAAGCTTATTTTTGAATTGAGGACAACTCCTGTGAACAACAAAGTGCACTCAAATATTATTTTAAATTAGACAAAAGCGGTAGAAATTTCCCTAAATGGTGTGTTTTGTATAGCGTTCAATCATCTACTCCAGGCAAAGACCAGCTTAAAATGAAGTAGCGGTCATTTCTTCTTCAAGGTAGGTCCTGTCAGCAGTGAAACTAGGCCAGTTGTTCGGTCTCTGCTGGAGGTTTTCATCACAGGGCTTGGGGACACCCTTTACCTACGAAGCAATGCTTTATAGGTGCACAGCCTTGCCAAAACCCACTCATTTACCACGCTAGCTCTGCCAGCACATGTCTCATTCTCTATAAGCCTTTAGCTCCCATCTGACCTCCCATCCATCAACAAAAACCCGAGTGTACGGATTCACCAGGGGGAGGAATTACAGGTTATCTACTGTCAGACATGACATTTGAGCTGAACAGAAGAGTAGTCGACGGACTCACTTTCTCACCAACCCTGGGTGCCACTGGCCTGTTGCTGTACTCCGCACACTAAAAGCCCACATAGTGATTGGACTCATAGAAATGCAGGTCCCTTTAGTGTCAAGCACAGATGGATGTTTTATAGCACAAAGAGAGTTGTGAACCATTGTTCTACGTGATGTAGTATGTGAACCCATACTACTATTTTGGAGGAAACCTCAGGGCGAAGAAAGTGTGCTCTTTGTACATAAAGTTTTATGTACTCTGTACTTACACTATAATCAACAGTTTTTTTTTTTTCAAGAAATTAATAATTTAATTTGGCAAGGACTCTATTTTATCAAAACTGACAAATATTTTATAAAATTATGCCTTTACTATGTAAGAAGAAATTGTTACATTACATTTACAATTTTACTGTTCTCCTGAACTTTGTTCATCAAAGAATCTGAGTAATGGCTGCTGAAAATTCAGCTTTGCCATCTCAGGAAATAATTAAATTTTAAAGTATATTAAAACAGAAAACTTACAATTTTAAATTGTAATAATATTTTAAAATATTGCTCTTTTAAATTAATTTTCATTTTTTAAAATTATTGTGAATATATTGTATGAATAAATTTTCTTTATTTAGTAAATATTATAAATCATATATGAATTTACTTTTCAAATAGTTTGGTAAATGTAATTCATATACTGTATGAAATACAACTCATTCAATAATATATTTTCATATAAAATTTAGTGGCATTAAATACTATAAATAAAGATAAACATCACATACATTTTTTTTTATTATTATAAGTAGAAGAGGGAACTACTGATTTAAAGTTAAATCACATTATTATTCATTTTGAACTTAGCTGATGTTTAATACTGGGTCTTGACTTATCTATGCCCCTGGTACTCACCCTGGTCTTCTCTTCCAGTCTGGTCATCATGACGATGGTACTGGCTCTCTGCTCCCAAACCATCCTCCAGAAGTCGCTCAGAGTCTCAGGCAGAGGGCCCTGCGTGGCAATGTAGGCATTCTGCTTACGGTAGCCATCAGTGTAGTTGGCATTGATGTAATCGCTGCCTGGAACACCTATAGAGAAAGACAACAATTCACTGGTGGCCCACTTAATGCCAGTATTTGTGCTAACTGCATGTTTTCTCTAAACATACACATATCTGTCGCCATAATGAAATGTTAAAGGTCAACACATTTGTTTGACTTTTACCATCCACGGGGGTGAGAACAACTCTCGAGTGGTCGTAAGCAATAACGTTGGCATAACGGTTCTTTGGCTTGTTGACCTCTAAGTTGGAGTTCTCCCATGTGAACTGCTGGCCTGGATCAATGGACTGCAGGGGAAAGATGAGAGGACAAAAAGAAGGAGGGGAGAGGGAAAGAGAGAGAGAAATCTGTTCAGTCTTTTGAGGCACCTTGTTTGAAGCTTGATACCACAGAGTGCCGCAGGGGTAAATTTGAACTAGCAACACTTCAGTAAGAGAGGCCTTGTTTCAATAGTAACGCAACGTTTTGAATGGAGACCCGCAAGAACCAGAGCTGACTTTGCCACCAGGGGTTGTTTGAACTGATGGACTGGCAAAGCTCAAGTGTAATTTGGATCCCTTTGTGGGTATATTGCAGTTCTGTTCCCTTACTAGTGATCATCTGCCCAGTAATAACAGCAAGTTCATCTGCTGTATTATCACAGGCAACCAACAGATGGCTTAGTGCTCACTGACACCATAATTCAAACATGATCACTGTAAGGGGCTCCGATAATAGTACCACTGACTCAGTACATCCATACCTGAATAGCAATGGCTGAGGAATAGCAGACCCAACAGGGAGAGTGTGGTTTTATGCAGGGTTATGCATGTGTTCATCTCTCCTCTCTCTTTAGAGCATCCTGTCTGTCTCCATAAGTCCACACTCTCCCTGTTGGGTCTGCTATTCCTCAGCCATTGGATTTATCAGTGACTGCTCGCATGAGGTGATGCCCTGAATGGGTAACAGACGTTCCATGCAAGGCCTTTTTATTAGAGGTCAGTTGTCTGCAACGTACAAATGTTTGAGGAGTCATGCTCATGTTAGAGCCATTATAATATATTATTAGAGACATTATAAGGTTGCATGATTTGGGCTACAGAAGCATCATTTATGAAACCATCATTGTTAATGTTACAAACATTTAATAATAGTAATCAAACTGTATCTACAGATGGATATCTATGTTGATAACAACAAATAGATAAATAAATAACTTTTACCACAACAATTCATTGCTTTCACTGCACTTATCAGGCTACTACAACTACTACTAACACGAGAACTTGGAAAAAAATTCAAATTATATCTAGACACTGATGTCTTTGGTGGTAAAAACAAAAAATAAAATAAAATAAAATACATATATAAATTACCTTTATCAAGTAATTTGTGGCTGGTTGTTTTGATTGCACAATCATTCACTGCATTTTAGGAGGTTTAGAATTGAAAATAATGCGAATAATTGACTAAACTACTTGCACTGTCTCCCTCTTGTGTGTTTTTACATTACAAATTCACAAAATTTCAGCAATAACAGCACACAAACAAGGGAAGCAGAAAATGTACAACTTGTGTATGAAAAAGTTAAAACATAATTGGTATTAATAATAATACAGTTGATGTCCCTGTGGCTCCAATTAAGCATAGAGCTAGAAACACCAAGAAGTCATGTGTTGATACCCAGGGAGTACACATACTGATAAATATATGCCTGTACCTCAAGTCACAGGTCTCCTTGGCTCAAATGACACTGGGTCGTATCTGAGCATTGATCGACAACAATATGCAGCAACCTGCTCGGCAAGTCAATAATGTCACAGGGTCTCTTGTTATTCAGCATTGATCTGCCTGTTCTGGACAAGGCTCTGGTTGACTCAATGTGCATCAGCCTCCACACCTTTCACCTGATATGGGATCATTTCAGCCTCCTTGGATCCTTTCAAACATATGTGCTTATTTTTGACAACAAATGCCTTCTTAAGAGCCTCTGTAAACTACCATAAAACACTCTCTTCAAAACATAACTGGTTTTTAAATTTCCACATATGAAGTAATGCTCAAAAGTAAACAGCAACTCAGTGCAATATTAAAGGGGTCATATGACATTGCTAAAAATAACATTATGTTGTGTATTTGGTGTAATGCAATGTGTTTATGCGGTTTAAGGTTCAAAAAACACATTATTTTCCATATAATGTACATTATTGTTTCTCCTCTATGCCCTGCCTTTCTGAAACGTGTCGATTTTTACAAAGCTCATCGTTCTAAAAAAGTGAGGTGTGCTCTGATTGGCCAGCTATCCAGTGCGTTGTGATTGGCCGAATACCACAAGCGTGTGACGGAAATGTTACGCCCTTTACCATACTGTGATGCCGTCTCCCAGCAGGACAAGACTCAGTCCAGCTGCTCAGATCGTGCACATCCCATCATCGGTTCTCTTTTTCAGTTCAGTCAATGTACTGTTAGGAGTAACTGAATAACTCGGGATATTGGTTTATTTCGCGTCAGAGGGAGTGTCAGGCACATTTATAAACCGAATAACTTAAGTAATTTGTGGATTAGTGCGCACTGGAGACGCGAACCGTTTCAAACGATTCAGTTCGATTTGGTGAACTGGTTCGACCGGTTCACTAAGAAGATCCTGTTAAATAGAACAATTCGTTTGCGATCCGGACATCACTAGATGAGACCAAACCAATAAAACCCATTACAAACGAGGCATTTGTTGCATCCAGTGGGGACATAATTATTGATTATAATGACTTATACTGTCTTTTTACACGTTGCCTAAAACCATGTCTGCATTTGTGATCGGAAAAACAACAAACAACAAGCGTTACTCTACACTGCTCAAAACTCGCGTTTGAATCATCAGTGGCAAATTATTTAAATATAAAAAAACTTACTTACAGGCTGTGAGTCAGAAGCGTCAGACTGTCCTTGCAAAATTGGAACTGCCCAACTTTATAGAAACAGCCATTGTGCCAGAGACACATTAGGCTACTGGTTCAGGAAGCAGTCCTCATCCATCCTCTATAAATTCGCAGCACACATCTGAATATTTGGGTTGAACTGTTCTGGAACAGTGTTGTAAATACAACTTAACCACTGATTTCTAGTCGTGTCCTCATTTGGAAGGCCAAACAAAGTAGTTTTGCTTTCACAACGAAACACACAGTGACTCCACAACATGGCAGCGGCGGCAACAGCGAGAATAAAAGTTACGCCTTCTTTCTTTGCGTGAACATTTGAGCAGTGTTATGCAAATCTTCCCACATCGTGACGTAGACATGTGGGGGCGTGTTAGAATGAGCCGTTTTAGGAGGGTGTGGTTGACTCTTAACTTTTATAAAGAATATCTCTTTGGATTTGAGACTTTAGTTTTTGCAACTTTACAGATCTTCTTTATGCACCAAGAGCTTGTAACACTCCAAAGAGAAAGGAAAAATTGAAATCGCATCATATGACCCCTTTAATAAATTGGCATATTGAAGTATCTGATATGCTAAGTGGTTCTCTGCCAGTTTATCGGCAAGCACCTTAGAGGAACATTTACTTTGCCATAAGCTTTCACACACAAGTACAGGTAATGTGCGAATAAGACAGCTGGTTTGCTGACTGGCAGTGTTTTCCAAACAAGGGGAACAAATATGAGCTGTCACTACATGAGATGACAAGCTTGAGAAATGCGGATAATGATAGTGGTGGGAGGTGAGCACCGGCTCCTATAAAAAGCTTCTGCTCTAGTGGGTTGACAAACATAAGCTTGTTACTGGTGAGAATCAGTGTGTGATGGGAGTGTAAGCTATTGCTATTGCCACCAGTCAAGCTGTGGAGTGATCTACAGAGCACTTCAACAGCCGAGGAGGAATTTTTAGGACAGCACTCTTCAAATTCTGGTTCGTGTTTATACAGTGCAAATCGTTCAAAACCAACTGACTATTGGGTTAAATTAGTACATAGATCTACAGGTTATGATGTTTTTCATTTTATTTCGGTAAGATCAGCTCTATGGTGTGGTCACAGTTTTGCAAAAACAAGTAGTAAATATTACAAGCCAGAGGTAAAAAGGAATTTAGTATCTTTGGCAGATATAAGCATGGAAGAGAGACAATGAAAATGAGCAAAGGATGCATCAAGCAGAACATGGAGCCAATAAACGTGCTGCCCACTGCCTTGCTCCTGCTGGCTGGACTAGGCTACTCCCATTGGCCCAAGCGGAACCATCTGTCCCCTTGCAAGGGGGCCTTCCTTGACAGGAGGACATGACATCACGACCTGCCAAGAGCAGGTTGTGAGCACCGCCCGGCTACAGAGGGCTTGTGTGGCGAAAATCACAAATGCAATCGAGGGAGGAGAGATTTGTCATATATGGTTGCTGAAACAGCTCAACCCGTCCCTCAAAGTGTCAGTAATGTCTTGAATGAATGAATAATAAGAAATTAATAAAAGGAGGTATATATATATATATATATATATATATATTTCTTTCTTTTTTATCTAGAGACATGTGTGTCATTCCAGAAAGAGTGTTTTGTTGGTTGGAGTGAAGTTTTAATTGCAGTTTTACGGTCACACTTTATTTTAAGGTCCAATTCTCGCTATTAACGAACCATTAACTATGACTTTTGCTTCAAACTCCTAATTTTCTGCTTATTATTAGTTAGTAAGGTAGTTGTTAAGTTTAGGTATTGGGTAGAATTAGGGATGTATGAAATGGTCATGCAGAATATGTGCTTTATAAGTACTGTACTAATAAACAGCCAATATGTTAATTATAGGCATGCTAATAAGCAACTAGTTAATGGTGAGAACTGCTCCCTATACTTAAGTGTTACCAGTTTTATTATAAATACGACTGTGATGGGAAAAAAGAGACCAAAGTGAGACAAGAAGAGCAAAGGAACATATGAAAGAAAGAGATGTGTGATTCTGGCAAATCAATAACTCCTTCACTCGTTAACATCTGCACCTGGTCTCTTGCAATAGTTGCAAATCTACTAATACATCATTACCAAGTGTTTGTCAAAACCTCAACAGCAACTGGGCCAACACTGTCTGATCTTTTAATTAAATATTTCCACACCTTTAGGGTGACGACTGACAGTCATGTTAAATATCACTCTTAACAAAAGATTTAACAGGCTTTTTTCTCAACTTCAAGAAGAAGTGACAAGGCCTATGTGTATATTGAAGCTTTTTAGAGAGAGATCATGGGAAAATTATGTCATAACACCCGATGTGGGTGCTCTAAGTGTTGATGGCAGGAGAATCTATTAGATAACAACAAAGTGAGAAAAGTATGGGAGGAAATGGAAATGCCAAATAAGACCAAAAAAGTTAAAAAAAGTTCCAAAGAGCAAAACTGGCTGAAGTTTTACTGAGTTTCTGCAGATAATGAACTATTAAAGGATGCTCACTCTGGCAAGTGACAAGAAATGACAAGCTTCGACCAAAAAAAAAAGAAAAAAAAAATAGTACCTTTGGTGTACAACAGATTGTCACTCGGGCAGTAACTGCTTGATTTTGCATTAAATTCTACGATCGCAGAATTGCAAAATCCTGGGGGGACTGATTAAGGTACAGATGTGACCCTCTGAGAATACTTCCACAGTAACAAGCCGCTGTACCCCTAAGGGTACACATTTGCAAAATTTTTCCTCAGTGAAATGACCAGATACCATTCATTTTCCATGAAAGTTGGTGATTTCTGGCACCATGAGTGGAAGACACCACTGGCAAAGCAACAGAAAAGCTTGACTTTATGCAAATGAGAGTGAAGATAGTGGATATTTTAGCTCATAGATCAGCGATTTAATCAGCATCAGCGTGAACGCAGCTTTACCAGGAAAGTCAGTAAACCAGGGGCGCCCAATCCTGTTCCTGGAGATCAACATTCCTGCAGAGTTCAGATCCAACTCTGCTCCAACGCGCCTGTCTGTAATTATAGCGTGTTTCTGAAGATCTTAATTAGCTGGTTCAGATGTATTTCTGATGTGTTCAGATTATGTAAGTAGCCAACCTTGCTCCTAAAGGGCCACCTTCATGCAGACCTCAGCTCCAACCCTGCTCCAAACACAACTGCCTGTTATTTTTAAGTAACCATCTCAATTAGCTGGTTTATGTTTGTTTGAATATCACTGAAGCTAAACTTTGCAGGAAAGTGGTCCTCCATGAGCAGGATTAGCAACCCCTGTCCTAGAGAATGTGTAACTATAATTAAACCAGATGCAAAATATTCAAGCTGCACCAATTACTATTGCCCTTACCTCATACTCCTGGGAAAATCGGAGGGCATCGTTGGCCTTGAGTCGCTCTATGTGGTCTGCCAGCTCGCAGACAGATATAGGAGGATGTTCCCTCATTCCTACAAGAGAAAATAAGACAACGAGAATTGGTGAACACATCCCAGAGTATCACACCTGATGCACTGTACCGTTACAGCGGGGAGTGAGTCTGTCAGTTTTGAGTTGAGGAGGGCACGATATAAATAGGTTCTTCTTGCACCTTGATGTGACATGATCCCTCTGCGAGATTTGCACTGACATATGTTGTGTCCGCTTACACCTATCCCCCAAACATGCTCTGGATTTCTTGTCCGGGGGGGTCAACTTAGCGCCAAAGCACATTTCCCTGTCAGCGCCTGTGAACGTATCAAGGCTACATGCTCAGCTGGATCTGAGGAAATGTTCAGCTTGCGTGTTGTTTGATAAGGAAAGGTTTGTGTGTGTGTGTGTGTGTGTGTGGGGGGGGGTCGTAATAGAGAGGATCTGTCATTAGGATTCCAGTGGTTGAGGATGAATGAGCTGGACTGAGATGCTTAATGGGACATGGTTGGGTATGATTCCCCATTATGAGTTCATTATGGCCACAGTGAGCACAGTAATGTCTGGACAAGGCCCCTGCTAGCTACTTCATGCAACCGTTACTGCAAGACAGTGGGTGGCAGGATCATGGGGCCACTCTCTTAATC
Organism: Sinocyclocheilus grahami; assembly: GCF_001515645.1. Lineage (NCBI taxonomy): Eukaryota > Metazoa > Chordata > Actinopteri > Cypriniformes > Cyprinidae > Sinocyclocheilus > Sinocyclocheilus grahami. The sequence continues at coordinate 382,482 of NW_015505609.1, read as the reverse complement.
AACCGCACTGACGTGATGCCAAAAACTGGTCTGGTAGATTGTAGACACATTTTACATTTCTTTGGTGGAATATGTGCTACAACACATATGCGACTTTCACACAATTATATCTGAACAGGGCTGATGTGAAAGTCAGAAGAAAAGTTTTACAGTAACAGTTAAGGACTATACTGCGCATAGACGTACAGTCACCTTTTGGGACCGCCATATGTACAGTATGTGACAACGCAACATTCGACAGGGACAAAAACCATGAAAATAATTTATGACTATTAAACAATTTAACCATAAGGAACAACTTTCTACCTGAGCATCACTGAATACTGTATCCTAAATAGTGAATAAAAATGTATATATATAACAAAAATCGTGTTTGCCATTTACATATAATACATACTGTATAACTACTATTTTCTAGCACACAAACGAGACACATAGTATTCTGTATATTTAGAGGCTACCAGTGTAATAAGCTGCACCATGAGCACATTAAGTGAATACAGCACAGGATACATCCACGCTAAACAGCAAGTTAATTAGGCAGTGAAGAGCTACAACCCAGCATGCAAAGCAGAGAAAGGCATGCAGATTACGAGACGTCTGGATTTGAAATGAATGTCCAAGGTCATTCAAGTGAAAATGCATCCAGAAATGTATGGATAAGGGACTGGAAACATAACCTGACTGCTACATCCAAGAAAGACAATGGCAGGAAATAGAATTAGAATATGGGTGTGTGTGTGTGCTGTACATAACATATGCATCACAGGAGAATTCTGTCATTTTTCTCATGTCATGAACAGGATATCATTCACCACAATATCATTTTCATCACATCTCAGTTAAGGTATTTTTCTACTCTTGCTTTTTCCTGCTTTTTTTGAAGGCTATTTTCATAACTAGTGTGTCATGTATCCTAAATTACACATAATTAAATGTTCACACATAAATACTCTATTCATGTTGTATTTATTAACTGTTGATAATATTAACAAAATTGCTGGTTTTAACTGAGGGACAGTCATACATTATTAATTATTTTAAATATTTTATAATAATATTTTATAATAGTTTTGTGTGTGTAATAATTCATATTTTTATTATGTATTTTCATATTTTAGGGGTTAAAACAATCTTTACATAAGACATTTTAAAAAGTTGCCAAAAGAAATGAAGTCATAATAATTAAAAAAAAACTCTAAAACCATTTTAATGTAACCTTCAAATAACCAAAAGAAGAAAAAAATTATAATAAAAAAATACCCCCAAGGCATAAAAGTACTTGTAGCTGAAGGAAAAAACCCTATTTAATATACCATCACATTATTTGTACTCATAAACATCACAAAACAACTCAATCCGGTGTTTCAAAATTTAATCAAACATTGAAATGTGAAGTGCGCTTGTTGCCACTCTGCTGCCGTATGAAAACTGCTGGCTGTGGCAGTGGGATTCACGGTAAGAGAGCTGTATGGCTGTTTAGCCTGCGGTAATTATGTGCTCTTCAGGACTGAAAGGGTCTGTAATAACCTGGCTCTACCGCCACCGCTCAGCTATTAGAGGAGAGAGAGGCAGGCCTGACATTATCTCTTAGCGTCACAGATCTGCCTCTCACTCACCTTGGGAATGGCAAGCAGGAAGGCTAATTAACAAAGAGGGGTTGAAAGAGCAAGAGGCCTTTGGGTGAATTGAGTCCATATAAGACACTCCAAGGAGATGAGACAGTAAATGGAGGAACTGCAATGAACAGCTAAATTCAGAGCCACCAAAGGACAAATAATAATATGCAATATAAAGCAGAGCGTTCCATTACGCTTTCCTACAGCCACTGCTCATTTAGTATACTCACACTAAACGGTCATAAAACAGTACATTTGTTTTCACACAAAAATGTTAAACAAAAAAACACCTTGCACTGTTCTAAAACTTCATTTTAAAAATGAAGATGAAATAGCTATATTACAATAAAATATATTTATTAAAAAATAAAATAAATGATAAACAACCACATAGTAGCATTTCTGTAGAGCAGCTAATATCTGGCTTTCAGATTCAGTGTTGTGACTGAAAGTGCCTCCTCTCTCATGTGCTCTGTTTTTATGGCTGTGGTGGGCGGGCCGTAACGATTGGAAGATACGTACAGCAGTGATAGATCATTCTGATTACAAAGACGTGCTGCCACTTCAGTCAGTGTGCCTGCATGTGCACATACACATACTGTTTATGCTAAATGACACATTCGGTGGCATATGTTGACGCGTGAAAAAATAATATCAGGGTTACTGAACAAGATACAGATGATATAGTACAATGGGATAATGTGCATGCATTGTGTAAGGAAGAGACTGAATTTGTCTTGACTTGCATTGAGCATATGGTGATAAGCTCAAATATCAGACACTGAGTCAGAGGAAAAGTGTACGCGTGCATATGGTAGAGAACATATGGGGCTCTGGCAGACTGGTAATGTGTGTCTATAGTACATATGGTGTACAGTGTGTTACCTGGTGTCTGGTAGTTGAGTCTCCTCATTTCTACAGGATCAGACGAGTTGGCCAGAAGACAATCCTTCACTCCACCAGAGTGATCATCTTTCGGTAGGGGGGATGCTCTCTTCCTGTAAGAGCAAAATGGAGTCAGCATGAGTGCTTCTGTTGACACATTCAGACCACGCCAGACCCACTAACAGATTCGAAAGATTTGAAACAGATAACAAAGACAAATTAAAGAATTTTGAGGGATGGGACAGAGAAATGTGGACATTAGCATCTTCATAAATTTACATCTATTAAACACCTATGTGTCCCGTGTTGACGACTCAATACATGATTTGCGAGAGAGAATTTGATTGGACAAAATTAGACAAAACATTGAGTCCATTTATTATATAATACTATTCAAATGTTTGGGGTCAGTATTTTTTTTTTTTTTTAATAATAGTATATTAAATCAATGCTGATATTTATATAGTATATAGTTTAGTATATAATATAATATATTCTATTTTTGGTTAGTCCTTCTAGAAAGGAAAGACATTTTAAATGCAATAATTTATTATATCTGTATACATGTGTATATCCAAGTTCTTTTTATCAACTTTCAGGAGTATACTAAAGTCAACTACAAGCCACAAAACTCCAAACTTGTTTTCATGGGGTCTTTAAGACAACAAAATAATCAGTCTAAAAATCATGAGCGGTCCTCCATGAGCAGGATTAGCAACCCCTGTCCTAGAGAATGTGTAACTATAATTAAACCAGATGCAAAATATTCAAGCTGCACCAATTACTATTGCCCTTACCTCATACTCCTGGGAAAATCGGAGGGCATCGTTGGCCTTGAGTCGCTCTATGTGGTCTGCCAGCTCGCAGACAGATATAGGAGGATGTTCCCTCATTCCTACAAGAGAAAATAAGACAACGAGAATTGGTGAACACATCCCAGAGTATCACACCTGATGCACTGTACCGTTACAGCGGGGAGTGAGTCTGTCAGTTTTGAGTTGAGGAGGGCACGATATAAATAGGTTCTTCTTGCACCTTGATGTGACATGATCCCTCTGCGAGATTTGCACTGACATATGTTGTGTCCGCTTACACCTATCCCCCAAACATGCTCTGGATTTCTTGTCCGGGGGGGTCAACTTAGCGCCAAAGCACATTTCCCTGTCAGCGCCTGTGAACGTATCAAGGCTACATGCTCAGCTGGATCTGAGGAAATGTTCAGCTTGCGTGTTGTTTGATAAGGAAAGGTTTGTGTGTGTGTGTGTGTGTGTGTGGGGGGGGGTCGTAATAGAGAGGATCTGTCATTAGGATTCCAGTGGTTGAGGATGAATGAGCTGGACTGAGATGCTTAATGGGACATGGTTGGGTATGATTCCCCATTATGAGTTCATTATGGCCACAGTGAGCACAGTAATGTCTGGACAAGGCCCCTGCTAGCTACTTCATGCAACCGTTACTGCAAGACAGTGGGTGGCAGGATCATGGGGCCACTCTCTTAATCAACCGCACTGACGTGATGCCAAAAACTGGTCTGGTAGATTGTAGACACATTTTACATTTCTTTGGTGGAATATGTGCTACAACACATATGCGACTTTCACACAATTATATCTGAACAGGGCTGATGTGAAAGTCAGAAGAAAAGTTTTACAGTAACAGTTAAGGACTATACTGCGCATAGACGTACAGTCACCTTTTGGGACCGCCATATGTACAGTATGTGACAACGCAACATTCGACAGGGACAAAAACCATGAAAATAATTTATGACTATTAAACAATTTAACCATAAGGAACAACTTTCTACCTGAGCATCACTGAATACTGTATCCTAAATAGTGAATAAAAATGTATATATATAACAAAAATCGTGTTTGCCATTTACATATAATACATACTGTATAACTACTATTTTCTAGCACACAAACGAGACACATAGTATTCTGTATATTTAGAGGCTACCAGTGTAATAAGCTGCAGTTGACGACTCAATACATGATTTGCGAGAGAGAATTTGATTGGACAAAATTAGACAAAACATTGAGTCCATTTATTATATAATACTATTCAAATGTTTGGGGTCAGTATTTTTTTTTTTTTTTAATAATAGTATATTAAATCAATGCTGATATTTATATAGTATATAGTTTAGTATATAATATAATATATTCTATTTTTGGTTAGTCCTTCTAGAAAGGAAAGACATTTTAAATGCAATAATTTATTATATCTGTATACATGTGTATATCCAAGTTCTTTTTATCAACTTTCAGGAGTATACTAAAGTCAACTACAAGCCACAAAACTCCAAACTTGTTTTCATGGGGTCTTTAAGACAACAAAATAATCAGTCTAAAAATCATGAGCCTCATTTCTTGTTAAAGCTTCACTGCTTTTAGAGCACATTATAACTTCCCTTCAGGAAACGTAGGGGTCACAGTAATTCGAAATAAAAGCCAAATAGCGTGTTTGTTCAGCGCTTCACTTGATTCTGTTAGCAAGCTCACTAAATATTCAGGGTGCTGCGCTCCTTGTTTGTGGGGAAAACAAGGCGACTAGGTAATTAGCACATCAGCTGGATGGCACAACACTGGTAATTATGCCACTGTAGCTCCTGCACTCCTGAGTGCACTCTTCCAGCAGGTAAAGCTGTCGTGTGCGCACACACACACACACAGATGCAGAACATCTGTCAGTGGAAACCCATCCTCAGACACATGGACACAAATCCCTAACCAAAATGGGAGAGCCAACAGCACGGGAAATTTCACATCTCACTGCACTCAATTTGTAAGGTTCTAAGCACAGTTTTCTAGCTTTCATAAAGCCTGAAGAGCTCAAATGAGGCTGACACCAGCGAGGCGGGCCGCACCGAAGGGTTTTCAGCATATGCTGTTTAACAGAACCGGGTCGTACTGCATTGCTAATCACTAGAGCGCTGGACACGTAGCCTCTCGTCTTTCTTGTACGTACAGTAAGTCTCAGCACACTTCAATTATTCAGTTTGGAGTTAATACATATACAACAGAGGCTAAAAGGATCCATTTGTAGGGGGTTCAGAATAAATGCAGAGATAAAAATAACAAAAAATGACCATTTTGCTCTGTGAGAGAGAGTGTATGTGTGTGAGAGAGATATTTCATACATTAGCCAGTAAGAAGGAAGTGAAAAAATGAAACAGAACAGTTCGGTGGATGGAAATGTCAGCTTTGAAGATGAGAACATTTCTATTTCGGCAGCCGCCGGGCTGGCATTTCCTTTACAATGGGCCATTCAGGGCTCAGGTGAGACAGCAGAAAGGCTGACTGCACACACTCAATCTGAGTGACCTTCAGGAGGAGGTGAAGGATCAACACGAACAGAATCAACACAGCACAGCAAACATCTCCAAAAATAAATCACGATCACAACAGCAAGCATGCACCACTGTAACGACGTAAACCCAAAGGACCGGAGCTTTTCAAGGACAGCAGGGTGTGAGGGTGAACTACTGTCAATCTCTGTGCAGAAAGGCAATTTCAGCCAACATCTTGTTTTGGATGAACCGAACGGATAGTCATTCAAAACAACATGCTAATGAACAGTAACGTGTGCGGCCACACCTGCAGACCCTGCAGCCTGTGAAGAGTGAGACAGATGACACTTCTGAAATGAAAACTGTGACAGAAAGACACCTGGCCATGATCTGAAGGTACCTACCTCTCCTGTTTGCTGCATTTGTATGGAGCGGAGGAAGGAAGAGACACGTGATTAGTGGCTGTCAGACACGCAGAGACTCAAGTGAGTTGTGCTGCTAACCTTGCGTTTCAAAAATGTCTTGCTGAAATCTGACTTTGTGTTTGAAGACGGTGATTTAAAAAGAGGAAACGAATGAATACTTATATAAAATAACTGACTGACACAACGCTAGCCTTTGCTTTAGCTAATGAATATTAAGTAGGTGATCTGCCCACATTCAGGGACATAATAAAAATAATGTTGGAAACTCCGTTTATATAACATTACGTATAATCAACAGTTTAGATTTATATGCAAACAGATAATTATAGGTGTACACAATATATATCAGAGTTTTTAAAAACTTTTTTTTCATTATTTATTGTTGTGTTGAAAACCTTGTCAACAATTCTCTCTTTTAGTCTTGCTCATATAACATGACATATTGTAATGTGGTGTTTTGTTTCATGTTCATGTTTTCCATGTCTTTTATTTTGTAATTGTTTCGTGTTAGTGTCATGTTAGTGTCATGCTTCCCTTGCCTCATGTCTCTCTGCCTTGTGTATGTGTCATGTTCTGATTGGTAGTCTTAGTCATGTGTCTTGTTCCCCATTGGTTTGTTCATGTCATGTGACCCTCCTTGTTTCCTATAAGTAGCTTCATGCTCCCATTGTGCCCTCGTCATGTATTTAACCCGCTGTTGGTGAGTCTAGTCTGTTTGTGTCAAGTCTGCTCATGCTATGCCTGTTCAAGTCAAGTCTGTGTCTTGGATTATTGTTTGGATCACTCTGTAAATAAACTGCACTTGGGTTCTCACTACGCTCGCCTTCAGTGGATTGACTCTTTACACATATTATCCACTGCTTTAATTTATATACAAACTCATGTTGATTATTGGTAGATATAATTTATTTAATCCCCTATTTTTACGTTTAGATCTCAAAATGAATATTTTCCATACTGTACATTATAATGTTGTGATGCCTCCTAAATTTGCTTGTAGCATTTAAAATTACAGATTTTGGTAGAGAATTTAGTACAGAATTTTACAACAAGCTTCAGCAGAAATATTAATTTTGTGCATCCCTATTCCCTAGTTAAATGTTAATTTAAGCAAAAAAAGAAAAGGATTCTGTCAAAAAGGCTAATACATCTCATTTGTGATCAGATTTTCAAAAATCTATTGGCAAGTTGTGCAGAATTAGAGCATCCAGTGGTAGGAATTCCTGTTAGCAACAAAAAATACAATACAGCTACTTGTGACCTCCAGCGACAACATGACTGTCAGAGTGAAAGGGAGAGAGAAAGTTAAGGCTAGCAGCGAAAGGCCAGTTATCAGTTCTGCAGGAGTACAATAGCAGAGCTACTCGCTGGACTATCTGGCTCGCAGCGGTGGGCAGTGGAAGATGACAGCTTTTAGAATAGCATCAGCAGGGTGTGGCAGCACAGCCACATAACCGCTCGCCTGCAGAAACCGAAAGCTGACGCTGCCATTTCGCTGCTGCATCTTCACTCGGGAACGGCTTCAATTTGAGTCACTGCAAAGCTAAAAGAGTCCTGCACCATCAGGGGGGCTGATATGGTGGATTTGTGTTGAACGCCGAGAAAATCAGAGCAAAACAAATGCAAGGTTTGCTCTGAAGTAAGGGATTTTACCCAGATGGGCTGGAGGGAGTATTAGTCAGTACTGTATCAGCATTGTGAATGGGACCACCGGGTCACGCCGCAAGCTACATGTCTGCATTATTCGGCTGAGTCAAGATGTCATTATGAATAATGTTCTCTCCGCGGAAAAGCTAGCTAAAATTAGCCACATCTTGTTCCGTGTACAAAGCATCCAAAGCAGACAAGGAGTCACGCCGACGATGTGTAGGGGTGTATTTAATCTGAAATGAGACCTTCAAAGAGGCTGATATTTGTCTCCATCACACCTAGTAAGCTTTGAGATGATCTTAGAGATAAAAAAGGTGGGCACACTTCACACCCCCCTCAACAAAATGGAAAACTAGGTCTGCCAATTAATATAATATAAAAATAATAACATGAAATGCTGATTAATTAATCTAATTAATCACTACAAATTGAGAAATACCCCAAATGAAGATAATTCAAAATACATTCAAACACAAATTAAGTCATACTTCATAAAGTCATATTTACTGTTGTTTATCAAACTTTCATGAGTGAAATCCAGTCATTACAATAGGAATTTCGTGTGAGGGTGAAAAAGTTCCCCACAAAGATTTCGCAACAAGTTAATTTGTGGCATTGACCAAGAGAAAGCAGCTTGCTTGAAAGTGACATGTGAGCTGTGCTTCATATATCACTACACTATTGATTTAATACATCTTTTGCACTGGCAGCTCCGTTGAATGGTAAAGCTACAGTGCACCTCACTGCAGCTGGCAGGAAAGAGTGATGGGAAAACTCTTGCTCACCTCTTGAAGAGCAGGATGGCGATGACTATGATGATGATGAGCACTACGGCAAGAACGGGGCCCATAACCCAGAGCATCTCAGGCTGGTCCACACTGGGCTGCATAAGGTTTTTATCCTGTACGGTGATGGGGTCCGAGTATGGGCTGGCCGAGAAGGTCCGCTACAGAGAGAGAAAGTCTGAGTTAGTCCACAGAGAGTCTAACAAGTTACACAATAAATATGGCTGAAAAAAATCCAATGAGAGCTTATGTATAAATAACCCTTATATTCCTATATCCTTTGCTCTAGGCAGCACTGATATGATCAAAAATACAGTAAAAACAGTAATATTGTGAAATCATAATATATATACAGTATATAGAGTAATATTGTGAAATATATATATATTTATATAAATATATATATTATTATATAACTATATATATAATTCCCCCCAATTTCAGGTTTTCCAGGAATGTTTTAACTTCAACTACTTAAATTAAAATAAAAATTGCACATAGCACATCCTCACATCTGTCTCCATGTCAGGCTAGGTTTCCGTTAACAAGGTTCCTCTTAACCCCTGCCATACACACATTCACCTTTGATTAGCATAAGTCAAACCTCTGAGAACATGTGACCACGTAGAGGAAGATGCACACAAAAAAAGAAGAATTTTAAATGGAAGCTGAGGAGAGGAATCAAATCCTCTTCATTAGTGCTCAAACCATGGTGATAGTGAGCTGGCTGGAGGCAGGGAGGGAGTGACAGGAAGAAAAAAGATCCAGTGTGAAGGGACATAAATGAGACATCTCCCCGCTGTGCCCTCTTCCATGCACGCGCCATGGGACAGGTTCAAATTTTGCCTCACAAACCGTCTGTGCTAAAAAAAGAAACAAGGAAAAAGAATGAAGGAAAGAAAGGAAGGTGAGGAAAGATGGGCTTGTCATTACCACTCCCTTTGTCAGCGTTGGGAGAGGCCATCCACGTGGACACTATTTCCCTGAGGGTCAAACCCCATTTGCCTTCCTCTCTTTCTTTATCTCTCTTCCTCTCGCTTCATCCCGTCACACAGAGCAGGACGCCATAATCTGTATCACTTGCTCAGCTCAGCTTGACACGTCTAAGAGCGCACAGATATTAATTGAAGAGATAAGCAGGATATTAGCTGGAGGAGAGTCATGAAGTCATTGTGTTATCGCCACTGCTCTCATTGGTAACGTGGTGCTTTATGTGAGCTCAGGTGCTTATGTGTGTGTGATGTACTGGAAATATACATTTCACTGCATAATTGTGGCTTCTCTTAAGCAACCCTGCTGGAAAAAAAACAGGTCAACAGCTCAAGCTAGGTTTTGGAACCTCTTTTTTTTGCAGGTAAAAAGTTGGCTACCAGCTTTAACCGACTTGATTTAGCAGGTTTTTATTAGGTTTGTCAACTACCAGTCAAGTTGATCAACCCAGTTAAACCATGTAAAACAAGCCACCACCTTTTGTGTACAATCATGTAGAGCAGGATTCTGGACCAATGAGAGCTCTCCGTGGGCGGGGCTACACAGAAAAAAACAATTCAAAAACAGAAATCAAGTAACCAACAGAATGTCTTATTATTAGCTGATGTCACGGTCAGTTAGGGCAGAAATTTTGATTCTTATGAAAGAGATTTCAATGCTTCTTACAGCATCTCAGCTGGTTAGGAGACTAAGTTAAGCTGGTTTTACTAGGGTAAAGAAGATCATTTCACCATATCAGGGCAAATCTCAGGCCTAGGCCATAAAAAAAAAAGAAAAAGAAAAAAGATAGTAAAACATAAAAAAAATGTAAATCTAAATAAATAAGAAAATAAATGAATAACAGAAGACAATGGCAATTTCTAAATAAACTATTATTTTTCTCTCTATTTTGTCATTTATACTTCTGTTCTGCTCCAGCTTCTGGTTTATCCCCAAAGCTCTGCACTGCAGTACTGTGAATATTGTTGGTTCACTTATGATACATTGCTTGTGATTTTCCTCATTTGTGAGTCGCTTTGGATAAAAGCTTCTGTTGAATGACGAAATATAAATGTTAAATGTGCAATTAGCCACATTACTGTATTACATTAATGAGAATGACATTTTTCACATTACAGTAATGAGAATTTGAACATAAAATGCCAATTTTAATGGCCCTAAAAAAAGGCCTCTTTATGTGTAATAAAACATGAGCTAGACATTTCTTTATGAGATTCACCCATCAAAGGGATTCAAAAATCTTGTTGTTATTCATTTTCAATGCGTTTTCTACTGATGCTTCAGAGGTGAATGAAAAGACAGCACTCTGCTTCCTCTGGAGCTTTAACACAATTTGAGTACGATGTGTTAAAGGCAGTTAACTCTCACTAATGTGTTTCATATCTCCTACAGACAAGTAGAAAAAAAAAACAAGAAAGCTGAATTCTAACTAACGCAAAATCCATTGAGTGGATAAGGATGGGCGTGCGTCCTCAGGCAGAAGAGAAACGGTTAACAACATCATCTCAGCGCTGGGGTCTCAGTGCGGGTATTCTGCTAATGTAAACACTTTATATGGCAGAAACAGCTAGGGCTCCACAGGCCCTCCTTCCTAACTCCACCAGCCAGCTGACACTCTCTCTTTCACCCTTCCTCTTGGTTCTGCATTTTTCTTATGCTTCTTTCTTTAAAAGTTCACTGTTCTCTAATGCTCCTTTTCCTCTGAACATCTCTCTTCTTTTTTAACCTACCAACAAAGTGCTGTCTCCTGCTCCCGTTTAATATAACATCTTAAGCTTGCTTGTCTGCACTTGTTTAAACAGATTCTGTTTACACATTTGATCTATCATCCGATTTCACACTCCTCTGGGCTTGTGTATGTGCCACGACGAGTGATGCTTGTACAAAGCTAATATTCAGTGCTGAAGAAGAGCAGATGATGACTGTTAAAAGCTATTATCAACTCCTTATGCCAAATGAATGAATAAATAAAACATTTTAACTTAAAAAATAAAAATCAAGCAAGTTCAGTTTCACATGCTGAAAGTCGATGGTAATATTAAGTATTATTTAAAATTAAAACATAAGTATTATTTTTAAAATATATGTACTATTAATATAGATATAAAAATATATTGTAGATATAAAAAAGATATTGTATATATTTTTAATATATATAAAAAAAATATATAATCTTAAATATATTCATTTCAGATTGTTATTTTATCTTTTTTTTAATTTAGATTACTGAATAGCATTTGGTCACACTGTATTTTGTCAATTTTGTGATTAATTGGAAAAGCACAATTTTTTACCGCGTTACTTAGTTTCAATCCCAAACCTATAGTATATAATTATTTTAATGTCTATATTAATTTTTTAAAAGTACAATGATTTAATTTGGTTGATTTATTACTTTAACATTGATTGTTAAAATTATTATTACCAGTATTATTATTAAACAGCATTTGGTCACATTTTATTTGGTAAATATCATGCTTGTTTCTGTGCTGAGCTCCAGGCTTCATATGCTCTATAAAGGCCCCTGTGCTGGAGCTCAGATCATATCCAAGCCGTTCATTCATTTGCTATGACAGCTCCGCAGCAGGAGAGCTACTGGAGAGCCAGATCCGAAGGGCACAGCTGCATTAGATGTGGGGCGTTGGCCATTCCTCTGAGATATTATTCTCTGGCCAAGGACAAACGGCTAGACTTGTTCTTTTGAACCGTACACACTCATCTAATCGTTCTCAAATCATCAGCATGCTTGTTCAATCCCCATTAGTTAAAGAGGATTCCAGGTACGGTCTCAACAGATCAGGGTCGTCCAATGGAAGTCAGAGGGAATGAGTCAGGCCGGAAAGGTTGACAGAGTTAAGGAAGGGGAAGCAGGGCCTTTGAAGTGCTGAGTGAGAAAGTTGTCCTTCCTCTTCTCATAAAACATGGCAGACAGACTAATGCCTAAGCTTTAGGGGTACTTAAGAGTCAGCTTCAAGGGAATCAGGACAGGCCCTGCCACGCAAATCCATTCTCCTGCTCTTTCCACAGAGTCGAGATGAAGGAGCTCAAAGTGCCAAACACTGCTGACGCCATCATGAGAGGAAATTATGAATATTTATCCAACTGGTCCTCTGGAGGTCCGGGCTATAAGTTTCAGTGATGATTATTTTCAGGGCTGTGAGGGCGCAGAGTTCACATTTTTGATTTGTTAGAGAAGCAGATGGAAAAACGGAGCTGAGGGAACCGGCGAGGCGTTTAAGCTAATGCTTGTTCGACAAACAAAGCTTATTGAGCTTTGCTGCTTATTAGGACAAAGCTTTGGTAAGACTCACAGAATAACCGCTTGTCTGCCTGCAACTCAAGCTGAAATTTTCTGAGAAGCTGAAAGGATGAAGATAAAAGACACCAAACGTACAAATGAACATGTGGGGTTCGCGCATAGTTCGACCAAATTATAAACCGTAGTACCTGCTTCTCATTGGCAGTAACAGGGTATTGGTCCTTGAGTTCAGCCATGACAAAGCACTGGTAGTGTCGGTTGTTAGGAAGGGGACGGTTGTAGAAGCCGTTGTACGTCTTTTCGTCTCCCAAGGTGAAGGTGTCTGGGAGGGATTGCAGCTTTGCGGCGATGTACGGCCTAACAGTGTCCGTGTGACGTCGTCTCCTGAGCAGAGCTCCCTCACTAGACTCCAAGAGCTGAGGAAGAGATCAGAAAGAGATGAATTAGTGCAGGACAACAGACATAAACACCACAGGTTCACAGTGTTATGTGGAAAAGTAATGCTTAGTTTGTCAATAACTTTCATTTGAATTGCCTGTAAATATAAAAGTATTTATTATACAGAAACTGTACAAATTATTAAATGGTCTATTATTAATATATTTACAGGGGTATAAGCCAGCAACAACAAAAACAAACTTTCAGTCTTTTAACCAATGGACTTTAATGACTCCCTTCCTAAAACGCAAAAAATAGCTATATATAGTCATGTATACAGACACATTTATACTAAGAAACATATTATAAATGTGTATGAAATAATATGGAATTTATTTCCTTTTATATTTAACTGGAAACTGGACTATCTTTAGCAATAACTCAGCATTTTAGAATGGTTTCTGAATGACCATGTGACACCGAAGACTGGAGGAATGTTTGCTGACAATTCAGCTTTCCCATCACAGTAATACATTACTATTTTCAAAAGGTTTACAGGTCTAGAAATCACATTTTTTAAATTCCCTGATATTCCCAGGTTTTCCATTACTCTGGTAATTCTGCTAATAGTAAAAAAACAGGAATGACTCACCTCATCCAGCTCCATCTCGTCAGGATTAACCCACTTACGGGATGATGTAAGAGACACGGGCATGACCACAATGTAGTACCACCTGTACAGAAAACAACGATATTAGCATATACACCTTTACGACTCTCGACTTCACTACAGCAGCTTGAACAAGCGTCACTATTTACTGTATACCAGAAAAGGTTGTAGATTTTAGCTGGTGGGAATTGAAGGCGGCCCATTCCAGGTGTGTGAGTGTGTAGAAAAACTGATGACTTGCTTTCTGGGTAATAGCTCCAGTTAATCATCTCAACGCTACTGGTTTTAAATAATCAGCTCTATCTTTCAGAGCGTGAGTGAATGGAACACTCAGAATGAGCTGTCAGGTGGTCCGGACAAGCATAACTTTAGGAGAGTGGCATTCAGCTGCTCATAATAAGACTGGGGCCGAGGCTTTAATTTGGCTGGTGTCTGATATGAGAGGCAGTTTCAAAATCACCTCCAAGAAAAACTCTCTCGGTGCTTCAGAGCTCCGCCATTACTGGAGAACGAAGCGCTGTATCTGACACGAAATCCCACATTAATCAGCGCTACTCCAAATGCCAATCTTCTCCAAGACTTTCTCATCCTCAACACTCTGGTAATCTTTTTACCAATCGAAAAGGCACTCTGGAGCACAGCCCTGTTCTCCTCCTGGGATTGGCAACAAGCTTTTTTTTTTTTTGACCACAGTGCACCAGCTCTGATTTTGTCAAAGGCCAAGACGTCAGAGAAGAAATCTCCCAGCTTGCGGTTCAGTCGCAAATTAGTTCATTTTTTTTAGGGAACGTAATTGGCTGTGGAAAATCGTGACTCACAAACAACATGTTCCTCTCAAAGGACAAAAACAATCTCCACTTTTCTTCCATTACCTCCTCATTCATGAAAAATTAAGTGTTGAAAATTACATATAAACATTATTCGGCCTGAGAGGTGGGGTGGGGGGGGGGGATAATTGCATGGTAATGGTGTGTGAGCTACAATGCAGAACGGAAAGCATGCCGTCATTGACCCAAATGGGGCTGCAGGCATTACTTTGGGCAGCGTCACTGTATCCGAATGGATTTATGAGGTTTAAATAGAGGGGAAGGAGTTGAGCACAACAGTAAGATGATAACTATATCAAATCAGCTAATTCTTTGACAAAAGAGAACTCTTTATGCACATATTCAAATTCTGCTAAAAGCTATTTCTTTTTTTTAAAACAAATAAAAGTTTCACAAAATGTATACAAAAAATATGCTATACACAAAAAACTCAAAAAAAGAAAACAACAAAAAACAAGAGACCCCCCCCCCCACCTACCCCCCACGAACAGGCACCAGATAAAATGAAAAATATACACCTTAAACAAAGACATACGTAATCAAACATAAACAAAACATTAAAGATGGAGTGAAGGAATAAAACAGTGAAGCTATCCATTCAACTCTTAAAAAGATACCTAAGGAAGGGGCCCCAGATTTGATAACATTTTTTAGAAACATCGATCTTGGAAAAGCAAATCCTTTCGAGCTTGACGGCAGCAACCATCTCCGCCAACCATTTTTGAAAACTGGGCGGTAAAGAGGACTTCCAATCCATCAAAATCACCCTTTTAGCTACCACCATACCAAACATAAGAGACAATTGGTGAGAATGTGTTAATGCTAAAGTAGGGTCAGAACATCCAAGCAAAGCTAATTCAAGATCTGGAGTGATATCTTCTCCAAAAACATTTGAATACCACCGAAAAATATTCTTCCAAAACTCAGAAATCTCAGGGCAAAACCAAAAAGAATGAGCATGTGTGCCATCTGAGCTCTTACATCTTTCACATAATGGGGAAATTGAAGGTTACATTTGATTGAGTTTAGTTTTGGTATAGTGTAACCTATGCAATACTTTAAACTGTATAAGTTGTAATCTAGCATTAATAGAGCAGGTATGAATTCGTTTCAGTCCCTAAAAGCTATTTCTAAATTACTTCTGCTGTTTTATACAGATATCCCATTTTCTTTGCATACCTATATAAACTATACTATGAATGAATGAACGAATCAATCAATCAATCAAACAATACATTTTTTTCATCTTATTTTCTCACCAACTAAAAGCATAATCCATTTTGTTTGTCTGATTACTAGAGTACTAACCTGATAGGAGCTGTGGTAGGCAATTTGGGCAGGTTGATGGTGAGTTTGCCATTGCTGGTCTGGTCTGCTGTGTACAGGACAGGTTTAGTTTTGAACAGGTCAGGTGCGGTACGAATAGAGACCTGCTGCTGCAGGCCACCAGCGCTATTTCCCCGGCTCATCAGCACGAAGGAATAATTAGTGTCCGGCTGCAGTTGCGTGATCAGCTTCCTCTTGAGGTTGCCCTGGACTTCCACACTCTGCTGGTTATAGAGGATCTGCAGGAGGGAGAGGTTCAATTTCACTCAGTTGCACAGTTCACTAAATCTAATTTTTATTTAGTTTCATTTAAACAAAGAACTTGATTGCATAAACAGACTTTATCCCCACGCAGCTGCTTTAAGCGATGGAAACCGTGTGCTGTTTTCTGGGCTTGGCTGATCAGGAGATTACTGTTATGGTTTTATACCAGTGGCTGGCATGCAGAGATGCCACACAGACTGTCTGTCAAGTTCACTGTAGGCCAGAGACCGTTCTGACAGACTTTCCACACTGTTTCTGCATACTGACCAATACTGTGACTTGCAATTTTGCTAAACCACATGTGAATTTACAGAATCAGCACTTAAAACCTATTAGGTAAGATTACATTCACATCTGTCACAGTCTAATCATTTTATATGGGATTTAGACAATTATACAGTTAACTCCCAAGTGCAAGCCTATAAAAAGGGTATAAAAACAAACAAATTCTTGTGAAGAATATATTTTAATACAACGAACTTTTTGTCAATGTTCGTTAATGGGGTCTTACCTTAAAAGGCACTTGGGATTTATAATTTTCTGGCACCTCCCAGGTGAGAAGGACAGAGGTTTTCATCACAGCTTTGACACCAAAACTTGTGGCAAATGCTATTGGACAGAGAACAGGGATTTCATAAGCATATATATAGAGCATAGGGTTTGAATTACGTATAAGGTAACATTTAAAACAGCACTGATCTCTTGTGTGAAATTACTGACACTGCAATAAAGTGCTTACAATATCTTGTACTTACATAATTTTTAATAAAGAAAGAAATACTGTCTGAATACTGCCTATAAAAGCTGTTCTGTAAAATGGAAAATCAGCTTATTTGTTGAGAAAAATATGAAGAAATAGTGCTATACCTCCTCCGTCAGGAAGCTTCAAACTTATTTTTTAAAACGTATTAGTTTTATTTTAGTATTATTTATATATTATTATAGTATTTATTAATATTTTGAATGATCTCTTTTATTTTTATATTTTATAGTTTTCTTTTTCATTGTAGTTTGTCTTTTTTCTAAATATTTCAATATAAGAATTTTTTAACTTCAATAAAGTTTTTGTTTAAGTAATTATAGTACTTCAACTTATTTCAGGTAGTTGCCAAGGCAACATTCTAAATTTTCAAAAAAATGTCAATCATTTATTTATTTAATATTTATATTTCATTTTATTTAAGCTTTATTTTAATTATCGAAAACTATTTTTAATAACTTTAGTTTGTAGTATTACGTTCTTTCAGTTTAGTTCTTTTCAGAAGTTGAATGTTAACGTGAATGTTAAGTAAAAAAAACAAAGGCAGGATTTTTCCATTTGCCTTAAAAACCACTCAATGTGAAGATAACTGGACTTTTTCATAGTGCACATTCATCACAGTGTTAGCATGACAAAATTAACTACGTTATGTCAACCGTGTGTTATTGCAGAAAAATAATAACATTTGTTGGTTATCTGGTGATTTTGTTTGTGAACAACAGTGGACAGTGGCTTTCAAATGTGTTAAGACAGAAATTAACATGTTCCGGTGTTATTTTTTGGACCCAATCTTTCAAGCAACATGAACAGGTGTGTAGTATGTGGGCCTTCATGCACCGTATACACTATATCATTAAATAAAGTGTATAAGGTGCATTCTACTGTAATTATGTTACAGTGCATTGCAATTATCTGTGGATTGACACAGTAATAAATTACACTTCAGAGGGATAAAAGGATTTCTGCATCTGTTTAAGTGATTTAACGTAAGTCATGCAGTCTAAACACAAACCAGGTGATGTAGACATGGTCCTGCTCTGGATACTAGGACTTATGGGACCCCCTCCCTTGCTGGTGAAGGCTTGCACACGGATATCATAGGTGGTGTCTGGCCGAAGCCCCTGGATGGTCATCTGAGTGTCAGATGTGCGATTGGTGCCGTTCTGTATGTTGTTGATGTCACGGTACATCACTAGATATTGTGTGATCCGGCCGTTGCGCTCAGAGAGGGCCGGGGGGTCCCAGGCAAGGCGGGTGGTGGAGGTGGTCAGGCCTACGACACGTAGGTTGAGGGGAAACCCACTTGGCACGTCCTCCGGTGTGCTGATCTCTTTTACATACTCCTCTCCAGCTCCTGCCCGGTTTCTGGCGCTCAGGTGGAAGGTGTAGGTGGCGCCCTTGTGCAGTTCTGTGGCGGTGTGGTGGTCGTCATTGCGTGCGAACTCACGGACTTCATAGTTTTCATCCTCCACACGCTTGTACCGTAGTCGGTAGCCAATCAGCTCACCCACCATGTCCTTAGGAGGCTGCCACTGGATGAGGGCCGTGTTGCCAATGGTGGTGCTGATGATCATGGTGGGTTTCCCAGGCACTGCGGGGGCAGAGTGAGAATGTGAAAAGGCATTGTTAAAAAGAGCGTTATTTGCATGACCACTAACACCACATGCCACAATTAGGTATCAAATAACCTGCCTTAAAAGTGTGTTTCCTCTTTTATTTGATCTGGACTGTCTAAAACATCCTCTTATTCTGGCATTACGGACCACCTATTTATGGCAAGTAGTCTTCATCAAAGAATTCTGAAAATCATCAAATCATCATCAAATAATTCTGAAAAAAAGCTTTATGGTTTCTACAATAATACTATCTGCTTGATAATAAGTATTAAAGGGGTCATATGATGCGATTTCAAGTTTTCCTTTCTCTTTGGAGTGTTACAAGCTGATGCGCATAGATAAGATCCCTTGACTTTGCTATGAAGTTTAAGTATTTGCTATTGACTGTTCAAATGCAGAGTTTTGCGAGAGAGAGAGACAGGGTCAGTCAGCTGTCTTAACCGTGGCTTACTGCAAATACTGCAAACACATACTAGCTTCCTCACTGTGTCTGTCATAGGACTCTGTTCCCCTTTCAGGCTTGAACTGATGGTAAAACTAATGACATTATTTACTGTCTTTACATTTATTTTGAAAGATGAAGCTTGCGATTATGGAAAGGGGCGTTACATTTCCGACGAGTGCTTGCGGTGTTCGGCCAATAACAATGCACTGGGTCAGCTGGCCAATCAGAGCAGACTGCGCTTGTCGGAAGGAGGGGGCTTTGTAGAAAACTAAGCATTTGAGAGAGGCGGGGCATAGAGGACCTACAATAATGTACAGTATTTGAAAAATAATGTGTTTTTTGAACATTAAAGCATGTCAACATATTCTGTTACACCAAATACACAAAATAATGATCTTTAAAAAAGCATCACATGACCCCTTTAAGTAAATATTAAGCACAACTATTTTTCAACATTGCCAATATGAAATGTTGCTTGATCAGCAAATCAGCACATTAGAATGATTCTGAAGGATCATGTGACACTGAATACTGGTGTAATGGCTACTGAAAATTCACAGGAATAAACTGATATATTACAATACACAAAATCTACCACAAACTTTTAATGATGTATAACTACAATGACTTATAAATGTTCTTTCATACTGACCTTAAAGGGGTCCTATTATGCTCTTTTACAAAGTCTTGATTTTGTTTTGGGGTGTACTAGAACAGACTCTCATACTAATATTTTACATTAATACAACACCTCTCGCCCCAGTCTGGCATGAACAGCTCGAGTAGTTCCTGTATCAAATGAAGGCCCGCCTTCTGAAATACGAAATGTGCTGTGATTGGTTAGCTGGGTGCTGTTATTGGCATCACTCGGCGCCTGGTTGGGAAATGTCATAGCCACTTGCGAGCTTCAGTGTGAATATTGCGTCAAAGTCAAATCAATTTGAGTGCGATTTAATCCCGGATGATTGTAGCCACTCTAAATTCGTCTGCCTTGGGAACGCTAGCGTGTCTCCGACATAGTGATAACACTCGTTGCCTTCTCTAGTGCAGCTCAACCAGGTCTCGTCCCATTCGTCGGTATTTGTGATATCACAAATCCCGGAAAATATGCGTTGTAGTCCAAATGAGTCGTTCGTTGTAGTTTTTGAAAAGTGATTTCTGTTAAATAAAATATCTCCTTTTGAATTGGACTTTGAGCTTTGTAACTTTGCAGATCTTTTTTATGCTCGAACAGCAACATTACAGACTAAGTTGAAAAAGTGAAGAAGCATAATAGGACCCCTTTAAATCTATATTTATAATGTTTAATAATAATAAAAAGTGAAGACCCTTCCATCTATTTTATCCTTTGAGTGAAGAAATGTCTTGGAAAAGCTGCTTTTGATTAAATGTCACCAGCCATTCGACAATGAATTGTCACTGAAAACCTTGAAAGATGCATTCATATTTTAAAATTTCGTCTGTAATGTGATGTATTTGTAGGTAGATCAGGACATTGAGTAGAATATAGCATTTTGTGCCACCAGTTGAGAAGAAAAGATACACCAGATGTCAAGCAAGATTTAAAATAGTTTTTCTTAGGAACAATGTACAATGAATCAATAAATCAATGAATAAGACCAGAAAAATGCATTGGAAAATAAACAGGGTGAATTCAGAATGTGAATTAAGAGTGAATTCTTACCTGCTCCGGTGGTGGTGATGACTTTGGCTTTGCTGCGTGCCCCATCACCCTTGGTTGTGTATGCTGCCACGGTAACGGAGTAAGAGGTCTCAGAGTGAAGTCCAGTGATCACAGCCTCCTGTGAAACAGAAACAGCATGATCCCTAAGATGCCAAGACAGCTTTATCTAGAGACTCCCTCATGCCATCCCCACTGGCAGACACTGATCATAAACCCTCCAATAAACCACACACACCCCAATGCTTAACCATTTCCAACCTCCCTTTTAAAACCGTATTTATGACATATTTTTCATTTCATTTTGCACATTCAAACAAGAACTCTGAAAGGCTTCGAAAAGCTCTATAGAAGCTCTTCCAAGTCACAAAGAGAAGAACCAAAGCTGCCCAACCATGGGTGTCAATGTTCTTGCTTTACACTAGTGACAGCAAATTATGTTTTAACAATCCAGCTGAAAAACTGTCAGTAATTAGTATGTAATTATATATTTGGTCACACTTTATATTAGGTGGCCTTAACTACTATGTACTTGCATCAAAAAATAAGTACAATGTACTTATTGTGGTCATATTGTATTGCAAAACACTTTTGCTGCTATTGAGGTGGGATACGGGTAAGGTTAGACACAGGTTTGGTGGTATGGGTAGGTTTAAGGGTGGGTTAAGGTGTAAGGGATGGGTCAACAGTGTAATTACAAATGTAAGTACATAAATGAATTACAGATGTAATTACATGCAGGTATTTTAAAAATATAAGTACAATGTAAAAACATGTATGTAAACAATAAGTGCATTCTACCAAATTATTAATTTAAAAGTAATTACACAGTAGTTAAGGCCACCTAATATAAAGTGGGACCATATATATTTTTCCTTTTTTGAAAACCTTCAAAGATTTTTGTTGGTCAAATTAGTTTGCAAACTACTGTAAATAATAACTGGTGTATAGAAGAGCAATGACATATCTGGTTGACATCAACAGATAACCTGTGTGAGCATTTGAACAAACTCACAAACCAAAGGAAAAAAAGAGCCAAACATAGCACACGCAAGCACCTGTAGGAACACGAACACGCACGCGCACACACACACACACACACACACACACACACACACACACAGTCTTCATTAGGGTTAAAACACAATATTTTCATGACTTCTCCCAAAGATAGTCTATACAGTAATAATACATTTGCTCTAATGATTCAGCATCCACACAGTGAGAATAAATTTGGCTTTCAGCAATCAAACAGTTCTCCAAATTCACTTTCAAATCGGCACAAACAAAGAAATGCATCAAAGCTAAATTAATTCAATGATAAAAAATAACCTACTAAAACTGTGCTTCATTAATCCAGTTACTCAACCTCTTTCAACATGAATAAGCTATATGAATATAAAACTAATTTGACTGAAGAAATGTCATGAGGAATAATGTCTGTAAAGCCTAGTTACTCAGGTAATCTCTTCTTAGTGTACTGGCACGGTTACCTGCACATGATGTGCTGAAAATCCTCACACACACATGGAAATAAACCAAGCACATGTTCACCCGCCACACACTTATAAAAATACCAGGCTCCTATATTACACATGCCCACACATCCTCTGGTAAATTAAATTCCTGAAAATGGCATTTTAAAAGCTTCTTGTTAGCCTTTTTAGCATGTTTCTTCTATAATTAAGCTTTTAATTATATTAATACTTATACCAATATGTGCCCACTGTTTCACAATTTTCTTTTTTAAAATGGAGATTGCTTGGTTTGGTTTGCAGTCCCGCTGAAACCCTAAAGAGAGGGAACACGGGATAAAATGCAAATGACTGGAAAAATGTAAACGACCTTTTAAATTTGAGCGTTTATTCATTACTTTAATCACACAAAATTACTTTTTAAAGGCAAAGCAATTGCATTTTCGTCTCTCATTTTCTCCATCTTAAGTAGTGCTCTTTTATCAGTTTTTCGAGCAAAGGGAACAGCTTGCACCAAGTAGGAAGAGGTTAAAACAATTCTGTGAGTACACTAGGGCACGTTCACTTTTAGCAGCAATTTATTATAAACTAAGCATTGTGCTCTCAAAGCTCTACTGACAAAAAATTGTTTTCAGTTAACTTTGCATTATTGCATTTGATTTGTTTCTCATCAGAATTGCAAGATATAAACTCAAGACAAGTTTATAACACAGATGTGAGAAAAAAGTCAGAATTGTAAGATAGACTTTTTTCGTCACCCAAACAACAGTTACTAACTCACTATTCATGTTCAAGCTAAATTTGATTCTCCGGAAATTTCTTTTGATAATGGAACAAGGTGAGAATATTGGCGTGGCATCTGTGGGGTTATTAGGTGTATGTTTCCTCTATACACTGAGTCACACTTCATTAGTGAGCTAGCAGCTGACACCAACCTTCAAAATGGCTGATTGCTAGAATAAATAACAGAGGTGCACAGATGTCACACGCTGACACCAGTATGTCTCTCTGTTGTCAAGCCATAATCAATGTCATCAGTGAAAAGAGCAGCACAGTCCCATTACGTGTTGCTGGTACCTCTGAATAGAGCCTGAGGTGAAAGAAATGAATTTAGGTTCTCACCTTTGATTAAAAAAGAGGATCTAAAAATGGCTTAAACTTAGGTAGGGCAATGTCTATAGTACCATATTAAACTGTAAAATTACTGTAAAAAGCATAATTTACAGTTCAGATACAAGTTTTCACAAAAACAAAATGTTTTATAAAATGATCAACTTTACATTTCAGCCTTTAAACCATTTAAGAAATTGATGAGTCAAAAGTATTAATTATTATATTAATTTAAACAATTATTATATCAATTAAATAACATAAATTAGGGCTGTGACAAAAAATTATATCTTGATAATTTTCTGGGATTTTATCAATAACTATAATTAGACAATATTTTGCTATAGAGTGTGTTATTGTGCTGATATCTTTTCTCTAATTGTGCTGACAGCTGAATCCTGAATTTTTGTATATTCTTCATATTCTGTGTGGTCAGTTCACAGCAGTGATAGAAATTAATAATTTCCAACCAGTTTTATGGGCATTTTTACCCTAAAGCCATTTTTTTTCTAAAAGTGTGCACCATCTTTTGAGTCAAATTCTTGCATTTGGGCTGTTACCACGCAAATGAAATCAGTATCAACAAAATTGATCTTTGCAATGCAGAGGAAACACAGAAGCGGCATTAGAAGTGGCATTTAGATGTATTTACACACTGTTTAATGCAGCTCTGAGGGACATTAAATACTTTAAATGCATAAATAATGTTTTGATATTTTAAACATAAAACATTGAAAAATTATGTTTCGAGATTATTTTAAAAATGAAAAGGTACCTTAAATGTGAAATTAGCAAATCACTGTTAAGTGAGTCATTGTGATTGAACTGAATCATTTAAACGGTTGATTCATTCAGAAAGGAAACACTGTCGTGTTGCTCAGAGACGCAAAACAGCGCTGTGGCTGTGTTTGGAATGATTTTTGTTGGCGAAATAGACCAAAAACAGGAAATATGGTGTCTAAAACCTAAGTCTCTTAATATTAACTTCTTGTTTATTGAACTGTTGTAAGAAATCAATATTACATTTGTAATCATGCTGACTTTTGGGGAAAAAATTGTGTGATATTAACTATATGAAATTATATAAATATATAAATTTTCTGCCCCATATCTTGAACTATGTGATAATTCTAAATGCATTTTAATAGACTGATTAATGCAGTGAAAGAACGCACTGTAAATGCGAACACGCACTAGTCTAACCTGCTAGACTTCATCAGGTAATGTACGAGCGCATTCTATAGGTGTTTTGTTTGCTTTTCGCGATATTCTCGATAATATCAAATCGCACATCCTTATAACAACAATGACGATATTATCGCAGACCATACATATCGCACACCCCTATGTTTAGATTTTTATAATGCATTGTCTTCTTATCGATCCACCAGTTCACATTTAAAGCTCTGCGTGTTTGTAGGGTAAAAACATGGGTCGATTTTCGTATTTGTCTGAACTCTGAACAAAACAACAGTTTTATTGAAAATGCTCATTCATTCTCTGCCAGCAGGTGGAGCGTTTGGTAGAAATATAACTGTTTCCCCAGTAACAGCAGAACACAAAGTAGCGCAGCTGCGGACTTTGAATGTGCAGCGCTCGTGTTTATTCAATGAAATCATAGCCTTTTGAAGATTAATCGTCACAGTCAGCCATATCGCAATTCTGGTCTTTCTGTCCCCAAATTTAAGACCTCTTGAAATCCTAATTAAGAATTTCTTGTACAATTTAAGACTTTTTAAGGCCTTAAATTTGATACAACTAAATTTAAGACTAAGACTTTTTTAAGACCCGCAGAAACCCTGTTTAATATAGTGATGTAACTACTGTCCCATTGCTTTATCTGTGTCTCACATGGTCATATTATTAGTAGGCCTATTAGATACAGTATCTCACAGAAGTGAGTACACCCCTCACATTTTTGTAAATATTTTATTATATCTTTTCATGTGACAACACTGAAGAAATGACACTTTGCTACAATGTAAAGTAGTGAGTGTACAGCTTGTATAACAGTGTAAATTTGCTGTCCCCTCAAAATATCTCAACACACATCCATTAATGTCTAAACCGCTGGCCACAAAAGTGAGCCACGACCACTGCCTTGCTAAAGAAGCTGAGGGTAAAGGTGATGGATTGGCCAAGCATGAGCATCCTCAAACGGAAGGTGGAGGAGCACAAGGTCTCCAACATCCACCAGCTCTGTGATGTCGTCATGAAGGAGTGGAAGAGGACTCCAGTGGCAACATGTGAAGCTCTGGTGAACTCCATGCCCAAGAGGGTTAAGGCAGTGCTGGAAAATAATGGTGTGCGCACAAAATATTGACACTTTGGGACCAATTTGGACATTTTCACTTAGGGGTGTACTCACTTTTGTGGCCAGCAGTTTAGACATTAATGGATGTGTGTTGAGTTATTTTGAGGGGACAGGAAATTTACACTGTTATACAAGCTGTACACTCACTACTTTACATTGTAGCAAAGTGTCATTTCTTCAGTGTTGTCACATGAAAAGATATAATAAAATATTTACAAAAATGTGAGGGGTGTACTCACTTCTGTGAGATACTGTATATTCAGTCCAAAAGTGTGACAAAACTGTGCTACTATAAATAATTGCAAAGTGCAGACCAATTATCCACTGAACAGAGCATTGTAAATGTAGAAGCGGGCACGAACCACTGCAATGCACAGAACAGATCCTGAAGAGCACTAATTTCAACCAAAATACCATAATTACAACTGTAATATTTGTACTGAATCTGGCACCTTCTTCAAACAGTGTAAAAAGAAAGTAAGCAGTCTGCTTTGATGGTTGTACCTAAAACACATCTGATAAAAAGTGAATACGTGTTTTGTCACTGTGATCTCAAGATGTGGAAGTGATAACCTGACAACTTGCAAGCAGATTATTCAATTAGCACTTTTAAACAGTATCTCAAGGGCTCAGCATTGGGCAATTTAATTAGCTCCTGTACTATAGGCTTTGCATTTGATGTATTTTTTATTTATATTACCTTATTATTATTATTATTATCTTGCATTTTACTTTTTACATCTCATACTTGTTATTTCTATGTACTCTCGTTTTTCTTAAACAGACAGTTTTTATTATCCTTTATCTCCTTCATATTATCCTTCAATAGTTTGGTGTAGGTACGATTTTTGAAATAAGCCCTATATGCTCACCAAGGCTTCATTTACAGTAAAAACAGTAATATTGTGAAATACTATTACAATTTAAAATAACCATTTATAATTATATTTTAAAATGTAATTTATTCCTGTGATGGCAAAGTCTTCAGTGTCACATGATCCTTTACCATGGTCAATTTTCGCAAGGGCAGTTTAACCCCAACATAGAGAGAGTAACTTTGGAGGACAACCTCAATTTGTACACAAATTCATGCACGACTAACTAGAGACCCCAGTGACAGCTCAGGGTCACCAGGGCAGGTGTGAATCCTGGTTTTAACGTATGAATCCGAGATTCCAGAAATCCAGTTCGCAGACAGGCTGCCAGACAGCCCTGGATCATGGGAGAGGGAAAAGAGAGCGATTTGGTGGGAGCAAGCAATTGGCTCACGCTGAATGTTTTCCAGGCAGGTGGCAGCATGCAGTGGCAGCAGAGCAGGTGCTGTCGCTAACAGCAGGGCTCCAGAGAGACGGCAGCCAGTCTGCTGGCACAGAGATGGGCAGACTGAGAAATGCGGTCAGGCTTCACTGGGAGGAAAACGACACTGGTAACTGAAGTGAGCCCATTTCTTTGGCTATTTTTTAATGCTCCAAATCTAGGCAGTAAGATGATTTACTAGCGCAACGCAAGCCAGGGCCCGGACTGTAGTGGGCTGTCACGCAACTACAAGAATCTTTTGAGTAAACTCTGGAATAACAAGACACACACACACACACACACACACACACACACACACACACAAAGGCATGCTCACAGACAACACACACCTACACACACAAAGAGCTGTAGTGTTGAAAGCCGACTGTTGTCTGCAGATTTCTCTTTCCAGCCAGGCTTCACTGGTTTTCAACACTCACAGCACACATAACCCTGAACCCATCCCGCAGGTAACATCATTCAGCGGTTTTCTTCCCCAACCCCTTCAGTCATCACCCAGGGGCCAAGCAGATTGTAACTTCTCCATTAATATCCCCTTCCATGCTTCCATGTGCTCAAAAAAAAAAGAAGAAATAAAAAAAATGTAAAAAAGAAGAAAATTAAGAGAAAAAACTTAAATGTATTTAATTCTAATTGAATAATAAAACAAATCTGACCTGTTTGTGGTGACTACTGAAACGCATTGCATATTATTTTTGTGTAGATTATGTGGTTTATAAATGAGCTAACGTGGTTTATGGCATGATTTCTGGAATACTTACATCCGATTGGTCAGACATTTTGTGGTAAAATATTATAGTATAATGACTGATAAACTGTATAATTGTTTATTATACAATTAACAAGAAAAAACACACACACACACACACACACACACACACACACACACACAAAGGCATGCTCACAGACAACACACACCTACACACACAAAGAGCTGTAGTGTTGAAAGCCGACTGTTGTCTGCAGATTTCTCTTTCCAGCCAGGCTTCACTGGTTTTCAACACTCACAGCACACATAACCCTGAACCCATCCCGCAGGTAACATCATTCAGCGGTTTTCTTCCCCAACCCCTTCAGTCATCACCCAGGGGCCAAGCAGATTGTAACTTCTCCATTAATATCCCCTTCCATGCTTCCATGTGCTCAAAAAAAAAAGAAGAAATAAAAAAAATGTAAAAAAGAAGAAAATTAAGAGAAAAAACTTAAATGTATTTAATTCTAATTGAATAATAAAACAAATCTGACCTGTTTGTGGTGACTACTGAAACGCATTGCATATTATTTTTGTGTAGATTATGTGGTTTATAAATGAGCTAACGTGGTTTATGGCATGATTTCTGGAATACTTACATCCGATTGGTCAGACATTTTGTGGTAAAATATTATAGTATAATGACTGATAAACTGTATAATTGTTTATTATACAATTAACAATGGTTGTTTCTGATAAAAGATTTGTTCTCACATAACTCAAATGTTTTATATGTTTTTTTTTTTTTGGTAAGGAGTAGTGTAATAAATGGAATAATGTAGTTAACTGAATAAAATAATACATTTCAAAAATGGGTGTATTTTCCAATAATGACCAGCTAAATGTAAGTCCTTCCATAGTGTATAATGTAACATAGAAATAATGTAATTGCTAAAACAGTCGTAAAATCTGATTTAATGAGACATGGTTATCAAAATACTTCACAATGGCAACACTGGGATTTTTTTAATTATTTTTTTTTTTTTAAAGAAATGAATACTATTATTCTACAAGGATGAATCAAGTTGATCAAGAGTGACAGTAGACATTAATATTCTTATTTAAAAAAAATGTATTTCACATAAAGGTTGTCCTTTTAAATGCTCTATTGATCAAAGAATCCACAAAATGTTTGTGTGATTATAATAACCTCAAATCAAATGAGTGAGGTTTTATCATTTAGATAATGTTAAACTTAATGGTTTTTCATGAAATTTTCAACAGTAGTGCTCTAGTAGTGATGGTCTGTTCCATATTTTTTTGTAAGTGCGCATGTGATTGTGTGTGTGTGTGTGTGTGAGAGTGAATAACGGGTACTTGCTATGCCAAAAGTCATTAGTGCAGTCATTACACTGTCAGTGAAATGTGCTCTCAGGGGCCAGACCTTTAGAGCACGCGGCATCATTACCATTAGTAAATACAGTGCATTAGTGGGTGACCTTCAGTATAATGCTGAAAATGCTGCAATTTATTCTGGTCTTTTGTGTGTGTGTGTGTGTGTGTGTGTGTGTGAGAGAGAGAAAAAGTTTGTTTTTCAAAACAAAAAAAACTCAACAAAATTTGTTTGCCACAATGCTCAAAGATGCTAAAAAAAATCAGCTTTCATGCTGAATGTGTATTTTTTTTACCCCATTTCCCCCTTTTCAACAAGCTGCTTGGTCCAAATTCATATTAAGCACACAGTAGGGGTTCAATCAAACTGTTAATCCCTCCTTATAGGAAGAAACAAAGGAGAACTGTTAGTTTCAAACGAAGAAAAGCCAAGCGAGAGGAGAAAAAGCGACAGATGAACATACAAACACAGAGCATCCCGCAGGCCCAATGCCGCAAACCACCCGCTCACACTTGAGTTACTCACATATTCCGTGGACTCTTCAATTTTCCACTGATGGAAAACACATGACAGATGAGAGGTAGAAAATGAATCAGAGATGGCACTACTGGTGAGAAAAAAAAGCATTGCTACCTTTTTTTTCTCTCATCTACAGATGAACACCTAGCATTAACAGTGACATGCTATAGAGACAGAGGAGAAGGGTGGAGGAGGAGAGATGACAATATTTCACATTCAACACAGTGCTGAATAATGTCAGGTAAAAGGAGCAGCGGTATACTGCTAACAAGTGCAAGGTGCTTCATTCCATCGCTCTGTGGGAGAAGAAATGACAACTATTGCACCACTTACACCTGGTGCAAGAACGTTTTAGTCTCAGCACGGTTGTAAACATTGCAATGCACAAATACTTACCTGGGCCGCATTCATAATAAACCTGATAAGTGAACTCCAAAAGACATACATAAATATTGTATAATGCAAAACATTTATCACAAATGCACTGCCTGGTTACGTGTATATAATTTAAGAACATTTGTAACAGTTTTATGAAAGGATGCACAAAATATCGGTACCATATCAGTTATTTAATTTCTCAGTACGTACTGATATTGTATATTCAATTATGCAGCTCATTGAATCTATTCTTCATCTATTTTCGCATTATAATTATTATATTACATTATATATTGCATTATAATGTTGTGATGCCTAAATTCACATTTAAAATGAGTTTTAATTTGTAATTGTTTTTCATTTATTTAGACAAATTAGGATTGAGATTTGATATTTGCAAGTTCTTGGCCACAACACAAAAATTATCTTATCAATATTGACCAGATTTTTAATATTGTGCATGGCTAATTTGACCACATTGACACATTTGCACAAAAACAAACAATTACATTTACAGATTTTTTTGTTGTTGTTGCCCCTGCTGTTGGACGCTGGTATCACTGGCATTGTGCTGTCGGTGTATTCTGACAGGACAACCAACATTTCTAAAACTATTTTAATTTAAATTCAACATTTATATATAAAAAACATTTTTTGTAACTGTAAGTGAAACTCATCGGGATTGAAAGCCTATCTCTTGTTGCGAATCTCCTGGTGGTGTAGAGCATGAAATCCCATTACCCCCATAGCATTGCCAGCTTGGTGACATCAAACTTTACTGACACTGAGCACCCAGAACCACTGCTTTTTCTTACCCACCCTCAACAAAAGGCGCTCACATATGCATCAAATCCTCCCTGGACCGAGAATCCAGCATGGAGCCAACTCAACCGGAGTTGATATTCCTTTTCGGGAAGAAAGAGGAAAGTGCTCTTTTCTAACCGAGAATCTGCAAAGTGCAGTGAAGCACGTCACAATGTCAGTCTGTGGACCCCCACACTGTAATTTTCTATATTAGATCATTCTGCAAACATTCATCCATATCCTATAATTGCTTCTCATGATGGAGTTGATGTAGATCTGTGTGTATATTGCATAGCAGTACCATTAGCAGACTAGATGGATGCCAATATTTCAGTCTGTTTCCCTAACACACTGCTTCCCACACACAGACCTCATGCGGCCGATCCTATAGGATAATGCCTGGCATGTGTGGTGCTTTGTTAGCCTGTCGGCTACTCAGAGGTGGGAGCCTCATAGACGGTTTTAAAAGCCCCTGACAGCACAAAAGAAACCAGCAGCTTTGCCCAGAGCATGCCCTCCTAAAAGTCCAGTAACAATGATTTTATCTAGGGCACGGCTGCCTGGAGGCCCAACCGCCCGCCATTACCTTTCACGGCGAGGAGCTGAAGACATGCTGATAAGTTGAGTGGAAAGCGTAGAGGCTGAAACATTGATCAGATATAATGGGCCGGAGAGCGCTTCTAACCCTTCAGGCCTGCACTTAAGAGTTGTACTTCAATCATTTAGTCATCGCTGTTTCACTGCGTTCACTTCCTTCTCAAATGAACTACTCTTAAACCGCTGCTTTTAACTGTCCTATTAATTGTGCACATTACTGCAATGTGGACACGAACATGGACTTAGCACATACACAACCGGCATCCAAAGCCAGCACCGTTCTTTTAGGCCGATCTACACTCAATCTTCAACAGAACCCACAGCAGCACCGACACAAGAATCATGCAGTTAAATAAACACAAACAATCTCTTGAAACTCAAGTTAATGAGACAGTTTTTCTGCTTATCTGCTTTCTTAATGGGTTGTTGTTTTCCACATGGCACTTTAGCCCCCGTTAAACATACCGGCCTTTGCTTTCACAAAATTATCTCCTCAGAATCATTCTCTTTGAATGCAAGATGAATGAATCAGCCTAGTTTATTAAAAGGCTTCAGAGAGCAGAAAAAAAAAAGGTCAGAACTGATAGGAATCTTCCGCTGGAGCCAAATGCTGCAATTTCAGACAGGATATTAAAATAGTAATGGAAGTCTGTGTTTGTCAGATAAGAGGCTGATGGAGAACAAGAGATGAAAGGGAAAGATGGTGCTGATATTAATCAGGGGAAATAAAGGGCTCTCCTCTCTCTCCTTCATCTGACACTGGGGCCACCGAGGTGCTGTTTCACAACCCCAATTAAAAACACCTGAACCAACTAATCAAGGTCTTTAGGCATACTAGAATCTTCCAGGCAAGTTGGAGCTGAACTAGGACACTGGCCCTCAAAAAGCAGCTTTAGATACCCCTGATCTACTGGCAGGATGGTCGTAGTTTATGTATTCAATGTAATTGGGTTCGAACCTTCTATGTTTTTGGTACCAGCTCTTGTCCTTGACTACTAAAAGCCGCACCACCCACAGCTTGATCTCTCACTACGTCTGTCATTTTCTCGTTCCCTCTTCCATCCTACACCCACAACTAATGCAACAAGATCCTAACCAAACAGCACAGAAGAGTGACAGCTGTAATTGGAGGGGACTCTCATGCAGATTTATTAGAGATTCTTCATGGAAAGGTTGACAGGCTTCTCCAACGGCCACTTGCTCGGCTCTCGTGGCACATTGGAATGGATCAATTAACTCAATCTCTCAGTTAAATTTAGACTCAGAATGAGAGTGGTGTGTGGGTTCCCAGTCTGGCCTTTTTTGAAAAGAAAATGTGTTTATCCCACCCACGGACAAACAAGTGCTCGCTGGTTTCCTGGCTTTTCAGTTGAATGCCAGGGAGCCAGATGTGAGAGAGACTTCTCATGTTGCTCTGAGTGAGACAAATGGTGGGTTCAAATTGTGACACCGTCTCATTACACACTTAAATTCAAAGTTAAATCAATATTATATGTATTTACTGTTTTTAATACATGTTCTAATTATGCATGATATATCAGTGCACACTACCTTTAATGAAAATGTTGGCTATTATTAAATGCTAATCAACAGCCAAACATTTTAGGGTTCTTTTGTAGGTAATGCAGCCTTAATAAAAACTTGCCTTTATAAAACCATGTAAACTGAATTTATCCATTACATTTTTTTTTCTTTTTTTGACCTTGTAGTTTTTAATCAAAATATCATAACTCGATCTTCCGGTGAAACAACTTCTCTCTGGTGACGTTTGCCGGACTTCGCCAATCATTTAGTCCACTTATACCCCTCTTAACAATCGACTGCAAGCTCGGATTTAGATTGCATTGCCTCCAACAACCAATGGGTATACCAAGTCCCCGCCCTAGATCTAATTCTTTTCAATAATTTTTTCACTTGGTTGTACGTCACAACGTTTAAGAGTTATAGTTAACAGCAATAGTTTATGTAATACAAATAAATGGCAACAACAAAAAATAGAATAATTAAAAAAACTGTTACTGTTGGGATACTTGAGGGAGACGCATGATTATCCTCAAAAATAAAATGAAAACAAGTGAAATGAATGAAGGAAGACAAATGAGCGTTGTCGTTGTGTAGGTAGCTAGTCAGTTTGTAACTCATGTGTTAATGTTAATTTGTAGCTTAGCAATTAGGGTTTGGATCGGTTCAGTAATGCATACTAAGAGCAAATAAAAAACATTACAGATGCTTCTGCTCTCCTCAGAGATGTTTTAGGAGCCCATCCATGCAGAAGCTCATGCTCTTAGAGCCAGAGTGTCTCTGAAGGTGGTAGAGAAACATCACATATTAAAAATGAACAACTGGCAACCCCCAGAAGAACAAAAATGGATGTCTTGAGAAATCTGGATATTTTTGTCAAGACAAAAAGCACTACAAGCCATTTATCAAAGTAACTCTGCAACCACCCTGCCAAACCATTAGTGTTACACAATACACAATGGATTTTCATCACTTCTCCAACATATTTTCTCCCTTCTTCACTAGCTCTCCCTGGCCAATTACATCCCAGAGAGCAAAGCAACAACACATTTTATTTTTGTTCTGAGTAAGAGCGAAAAAATGAAGAAAGATGTAGACATAAACGTAACCAGAGTCTTATGATACATCTTCAATGTCTCAGAGAAAATTTAGACAAAAGGTGAAAATAAACAGGCCTGTATGGATTATTGTGTCTCAGCAAGTCTTTTCATGTTTTTTTTTTCTATGACAATGACAGCGAATGAGTCACGTCCTGGGACAAACCATCGCAGTTCATGGTAATTGACTCAACAACGCTTTAGATGTCATGGCGTATGAAGGGAATGTTGTTTGCCAAAAAGGGAGAGGCAAGTGCAGGTGCCCTTGGGTTGTGAGAGCAAAGAGGTCAACAGCAGTTCACCTGACAGATACTGTAAACAAAACCTGTCTATTGTTTTTTTTATTTGTTACCGATGGAAAAGTAGATGAAAAAAACTCACAACCAATGTGTCTCGTATGCTGTCAAAAACATTTAGAACCACTGACCTTGTGACATTAAACAAAGTTTACAATTTATGACTTGTGGAGGTGTTAGGGACTAGAGGCACTGAACAGACAAAACATCAACTGCACCAAAAATCCAGAGTGGCAAAGGTCACAAAGACCACTTTAAGCTCTGAGCAAGGGATTTTATAGAATATATCATTTAGAGATGCACTTATATACGCCCCTGATCACGCCCCTTACCATGCATCATCATCGTATGTAATCAAGGAGGTGCCATCAGAACAACTCATGTCTGTCCATCAATCAAAAGAGTGATAGCAATAACCAATATGGTACCAATATATGCATCCCTAATAAAATTAGCTGGAATCAATTAATGGCAGAAAATAAAACTTGCCAGTTCTAAGAGGTGGATTGAGCGCTGACGCGTAAGGTAGTACATTTGTATTTTACATGCACTCCTTCACTTGGGTATGTACTTATGCAAATGAGAAATAATCTTCTCGATGCACGAGAAAACCCCCGTTACCTGCTCATTTACTAAAAACCATTAAAGCCCACAGTGGTCCATAAACATCTCTTGTTACAGTCTTTTTTATTTTTCTAGCTCAGTGAGAGGAAATGCTTACACATGTAAATGAGAAACTCTTGTTTGGGGGCAGGGAAAGTGCAGCAAAACACATGTCTACACAAGTTAATTCTTAGCTAACAATTCAAGAGGAGAAGCATTTAAATGACCCCAATCAAATTCTCTCTATTCCCGAAAAGTGTCTACTTTAAGAAATTCATGGATATCTAAATCCCTCCTAAGGATTACTATCTTTATTCCATCTCAGTGCACCCATGTTTCTTTAGGCAGTTTTAAATCTCCTTATATTAATGCATCATGAGCGAATTGGGGGGGGGGGGGGGGGGGAAAAAAAAAAAAAAAATAAAAAAAAAAAAAGCATTTACA
>NW_015505609.1:339629-346580 GCF_001515645.1 Sinocyclocheilus grahami | reverse complement strand
GGGACAACAAAAAAAACAGTAACAAGGCAGTGCATATGTATTAATGTTAGGATTTACAAAGAGCTGAATTCTTGAAAGGCCACCAACATTGTGTGCCTATGAAATATTTAACAATTCAGATAACATTGAAAACTCAGAAAAAGTGTTTTTGTAGACGTGTAGACATGTATCTTGCAAATTCATAAGACAGACAAAGATTTAGTTCCAAACCCTGATTTGCCTACCAAGACAGCATTTTTAGCAACTCAAAAGCTGTTTAAAATAGACAGTCAATTATGCTGCCAAAAACAAAGCAGTGTATAAAAAAAGTATTTAAAAATTTGTTTTTAGTAATTTAAAAACAGCTGAAATAAAATATAATATTATAGAATTATTATTATTTTTTTGTTGTTGAAAAATTGCCTTGGCAGCTAACTGAAATAAAATAAAATACATTTAATTTGAAGAACTAAATTTACAACTAAAACTGAAATAAAAATTAATTAAAGATATCTATCTATCTATCTATATATATATATACACAGTATATATATATATACATACACATACACAGTAGTCACCATTTGAAGTGGATCAAAGTTGTCCTAAAACCTAAAAACAAAATGCGTTCTTGTCTTAGGACAACTTTGATTCACTTTTTTGATCCACTTCAAATGTTGACTACTGTATATAAATATATATATAAGCTAAGGAAAATGACAAAAGACACATAAAAGACAAACTAAAATTTTACATTAAAATGAAAAACATAATAAAACAAAAGCTAATTCATAAGATTAATAAATACAATAATAGAATACAAATAACACTAAAACAACAACAAAACCAAGGCAGGATGCACTATGACAAACAGTGTGGAGTCATGAAAAAGTTTTTTTTTTTTAAATAAATTATTTTATATATCTTTCTTAAATTATTTAAATGAATTAAGCAAAAATATTTCACCCAATATTTGTGTGTTATACCTAATATTGTATATTATAGACATGCTTACTTTCTTACTGCCTCAGAAGGTGAGTTGCCTATTTAAGACAGCGAGGAAGCTCACTAGGGTTTGGAACAGAGCCCAGCTGAGCCATAACAATGGCATCCAGCTCACTGTACAAACAGTCAAGTACTACAATAAAGAATTAGCAGGTAGTACCTGTGCTTCTGGCAGAGCGACATCCATTATATTTGGCTGGCTACGTGGCTCTCCGTTCTCCAGGCGGGAGTATATGACCTGGTATCCCCGGATCTGGCCGTGCTGCTTCCCAGAAAGAGGTGGCTTCCATGTCACACGAATAGCTGTGGAGTTCACAGCCTCTACTTCGACTTTCCGTGGTGGAGCTCCAGGCACTAAAAGGGAGCAATTAGATTTCAGCTTCAGGATGGAGGCTTTTAGGGTAGCTTAAGATAAAACCCCCTAACAAGTGCTAAAGTGTTGCGGTTTGGCTGAGGAGAGGTATTTATTTAACAATATTTGTTGGTTAAAGAACATTTATCATGCTGGGAGAAAAGCTAATGTGGCTTCAGTAAGAAGATTGTTCACAATAATTCAAGGATGCAGAAGACAGTGCAAAAATCTGCTAAAAATAAGAACTGCTAAAATTTTGATGAGGATGTGCAGAAATGCTGCTCAGCTGACATGCTTCAAGATCAATGAATTTACTGATTGTGGCCTCATAGGAATATCGTGAAAAAAGCTGACCAGAGGGGGGAAACTCGTGACACTATTTCTAGGGAAGCTGATGAGACCAAGGTATAGACAAACAAGCCTGAAGGCGATGTAAGACGTGAGAGGAGGAGAATCAGAGGAATGAAGAATGAGAAAGAATGATTTGAGATATATATAGAGAGAAAGGGAAAGAGATGAATGAATGAAGAAGCTAGTGGACCAAGATTCACTACTGGTCAAAAGTTTGGAATAATTCTGATTTTTTTTTTTCTGTCTAATGCTCACCAAGGCTGC
Organism: Sinocyclocheilus grahami; assembly: GCF_001515645.1. Taxonomy (NCBI): domain Eukaryota; kingdom Metazoa; phylum Chordata; class Actinopteri; order Cypriniformes; family Cyprinidae; genus Sinocyclocheilus; species Sinocyclocheilus grahami. The sequence goes on along the minus strand of NW_015505609.1, from coordinate 344,629 downwards.
ATTTATTTCATGAAAAATACAGTAATATTGTGAAACATTATTACAATTTAAAACAACTGTTTTCTATTTGCGTATATTTAAAATCAGTAACAAAAATCAGTCTAATATGCTGATTTGGTGCTCAAGAAACATTTCTTATTATAATCAATGTTGAAACATTTTTGCTGCTTCATATTTTTGTGGAAACCATTATATATTACCATTCAAAAGCTTGGGGTAAGTAAATTAAATAAATAAAATATAAATATTTATATTATATTTACAAATATAAATAAGTTACAACAAATTTCTATAAAAAAAACGCTGAAATTTCGATTTATCAAAGAATCCAGAAAATATGTTTCTACAGAAATATTAAGCAATATTACATTTTCTACATTGTCAATAATTAATAACTGAGCACCAATAATAATTTTATAATAATTTATCTGCATATTCAAATGATTTCTGAAAGATCCAGCTACACCATTAACAGGAATTCATTGCATTTTAAAATTTAATAAAATAGAAAAGTTATTTTAAATTGTAATAATACTTCATAATATTACTGCAATATTAATGCAGCTTTGGTGAGCCTAAGAAGCTTCTTTAAAAAACAAACAAAAAACAAACAAAAAAACTATATATATATATATATAAATCTTATTATTCCAAACTTTTGACCAGTAGTATAACTGCACTTCTTGAGCACTAAGGAAGGTGTGAAGGCCAAAATGTGGCCTGGGAGAAAGGAGGCAGGGTGCTTGTGTATGCTCCGGGGAGCAGAGCAAATCCTGTTATTTAGAGACAAAGCGCATGTTGCTGGTAAAAGACCATGCAGTGAGCACATCCGGTCTTATACTGCTCTCCTATGTTTAATAAGCTTCTCTCCTTAGCCTACACTTCTAGAAAACATATCAAAGCACTCAGGGATTGCCTCAGGTAACACGTGTTACAGCCTGGCTATGAAACTTGTGCTGTAGCACAACTGAGGAAGGACAGAAAGTGAGTAAGAGTGAGTAACTGTGTTGAGGACTGATGTCTGTGACTGCATGTCTAGGTCAGGGGTTTTTGAACTTTTTGAGGTTAAGGACCCCAAAATATGATAATTCCATTGCAAATGAGTCCTTTCTAAAATATTTTCATGTAGACCCATGTGTCATTTATACTATGTGAGAAAAATAGTAAGCATGATATAATAGTATGTACAACATGTTGTTTAAATGATTTGTTTTTACACTATTACTGAACTTCTAAAATATAAATATTTTGTAGCGACATAAAATGTCTTTGCTCTATTTCTTTTTTTGATCAATGTTATGCATCATTGCTGTATAAAATCAATGTATTACTGACTCCAAACTGTTGAATGATAGCGTAAACATTTTTACAATACATTTTTTATTAATATATTATTTTAAATATTATTATTATTAATATTATTACAAAATGTAATTTTGTACAAAAATGTATGCATATTTATCTTGTATTTCTGATTAAAAATACATTTTGTAATTATTTAATCTTCTCAAATTTTCCTCGGACCCCCTTGCAGCCCTCTGGGGGTCCCCTAAACCCAAGTTTGAAAACCCCTGATCTAGTCAACATGGTTAACAGCTGGATTTCCAGGAAAGCTGTGTCTGTTGTTTGATTAAAGTATAGGACAATTAGACCATCTTTCAATGATAAGACGACTCTGAGCTTTGGTCCACTGATTTTACGGTGCTTAAAGAGGATGTGTCTCTGTGATATTGCTCCCACCTCGCTTATATAGTTAGAATTAAAAGGTAATGCTATAATCTACCAAGTTCAGTCAGGAGAAGACACAGCTTTCAGGTCCAGGTTCAGTAAAGGTTAGGTGACATGCTGGTTTCTTTAAATGCCTTTATGAGCAAGTTCACTTATATCAGTATGACCTTCTAGCCTTGACATATTTAAAGTATGACTTAAGTATGACTTAAGACTTAAGTACTGATCATACCACACCATTTGATGAGAAAGGTTTGACAAATAAGGAAGTTAAGTCACAAACACTTCAGACTGTAGGATCTAAATTAAATCCTTGCGAAACCAACTCATAGAGGATACTGTTCATTTCCATTTGTATCTTTTCATTCTAGTGGGAGTCTATTTCAGTCATGAATAGGAATAATTGTTAGCCATGCTTAAAAGAAGGTAAATAAAATTGTTAGAAAAAAGGGAAGAGAAAGACAGCAGCCCAATTATTAGCAGTCCACATGGGATAGTTCAGACCTACCGTCCTCGTTGGTACGGACACGCACAGCTGTGCTCTCTGGGCCGGGGCCCACATCGGTGTGTGCTCTCACCCACACCTGATACTCTGTCCACTTCTCCAACGCCTCCAGCACACAGCTGCTGGCATCCGCTCCAATGTCCGGTACCTCATGGCGCTCAGTGTCTTCGCCGTTCACTGCCTGGTAGCTGACTGTGTAGCGCACAATAGCGCCGTGGCGACTAGCGGCGGGCGGCGCCACCCAACTCACCTTGATGCTGGTGGAGCTCAGACTGAGCAGGTGCACGTCTTGAGGGGGGGCTGAGGGGGCTGCAGGTGGGGGCAAGGCAACGGGGAGGGCATCAAGCAAAATTAAACAACTTAAAGCAAGCTGGCTTCTGGACTGGACTGGTTGGCACAACAATAGAGAATATCTTACTTAGTGTTGTATTTTTGTCTAATTTCAAATTAGAATTCTAAACTGATTTCATGACTTCGAAGCCAAGTTATAATTTTTTTTTTTTTTTTACTTTGCTGTGATATCAAAAACTGAAAAAATTCCGTACTGCTCGGCACAACCATCTGCAAATGATACTAAGACACAACCAGGGTGTAATACTAACTATTCTGTTCACCACCGTCTGTGGCTGGAATTGTAAAAATTTGACACTCAAATTTTTTATTATTTATATATTAGCATTATCATTATTTTTCAAAATAACTATGTATGTGAAACTGGACAAATGCACAAAACATTAAATCCTGACACTTTTTTTTAGCAGTTTTATTTTACAATATAGTCTATTAAATATTGTTTTGGATAAGCTCTAAAGTTGATGTGTTGGGTTATCTTTTTGAAATTACTAAAAAGAAATATACAGTATACAGTGCTGCTTGAAAGTTTGTGAACCCTTTAGAATTGTCTATATTTCTGCATAAATATAACCAGATTTTATTATAATCAGATTTTCATGCAAGTCCTGAAAGTTGACAAAGAGAATCCAATCAAACAAATGAGATGAAAATATATACTTTGTCATTTATTTATTCAGGAAAATTATCCAATATTACATATCTGTGAGAAGCAAAAGTATGTGAATCTCTAGGATTAGCTTTTAATTTGAAGGTGAAATTAGAGTCCATCTGTTCAGAGGTATTTTTAATCAGTGAGATGACTGGTCAGGTGTCAGTGTGTGCCCTGTTTTATTTAAAGAACAGGGATCTATCAAAGTTTGGTCATGTTTGAGGAAGTGTATCATGGCACAAACAAAAGAGATCTCTGAGGACCTCAGAAAAAGAGTCGATGTTGTTCATCAGGCTAGAAAAGGTTTCAAAGCAATCTCTAGACTAGAGTTTGGACCCCACCGGGGCTGCAGGTGGGGGCAAGGCAACGGGGAGGGCATCAAGCAAAATTAAACAACTTAAAGCAAGCTGGCTTCTGGACTGGACTGGTTGGCACAACAATAGAGAATATCTTACTTAGTGTTGTATTTTTGTCTAATTTCAAATTAGAATTCTAAACTGATTTCATGACTTCGAAGCCAAGTTATAATTTTTTTTTTTTTTTTACTTTGCTGTGATATCAAAAACTGAAAAAATTCCGTACTGCTCGGCACAACCATCTGCAAATGATACTAAGACACAACCAGGGTGTAATACTAACTATTCTGTTCACCACCGTCTGTGGCTGGAATTGTAAAAATTTGACACTCAAATTTTTTATTATTTATATATTAGCATTATCATTATTTTTCAAAATAACTATGTATGTGAAACTGGACAAATGCACAAAACATTAAATCCTGACACTTTTTTTTAGCAGTTTTATTTTACAATATAGTCTATTAAATATTGTTTTGGATAAGCTCTAAAGTTGATGTGTTGGGTTATCTTTTTGAAATTACTAAAAAGAAATATACAGTATACAGTGCTGCTTGAAAGTTTGTGAACCCTTTAGAATTGTCTATATTTCTGCATAAATATAACCAGATTTTATTATAATCAGATTTTCATGCAAGTCCTGAAAGTTGACAAAGAGAATCCAATCAAACAAATGAGATGAAAATATATACTTTGTCATTTATTTATTCAGGAAAATTATCCAATATTACATATCTGTGAGAAGCAAAAGTATGTGAATCTCTAGGATTAGCTTTTAATTTGAAGGTGAAATTAGAGTCCATCTGTTCAGAGGTATTTTTAATCAGTGAGATGACTGGTCAGGTGTCAGTGTGTGCCCTGTTTTATTTAAAGAACAGGGATCTATCAAAGTTTGGTCATGTTTGAGGAAGTGTATCATGGCACAAACAAAAGAGATCTCTGAGGACCTCAGAAAAAGAGTCGATGTTGTTCATCAGGCTAGAAAAGGTTTCAAAGCAATCTCTAGACTAGAGTTTGGACCCCACCAATCCACGGTCAGACAGATTGTGTACAAATGGAGGAAATTCAAGAACACTGTTACCCTCCCCGGGAGTGCTCCACCAACAAAGAACATTCTAAAAGCAAGACGTGTAAAAGTCCACTAGGTTTCAAAGGACTGCAGGCTAACTTCTAAGCAACTAAAGGCCTTTCTCACATTGGCTAATGTTAATGTTTATGAGCCCATCATCAGGAGAACACTGAACAACCATGATGTCCATGGCAGAGTTGCAGGAAGAAAGCCACTGCTCTCCAAAAAGAACATTGCTGCCCATCTGCAGTTTGCTAAAGATCACGTGGACAAGCCAGAGGAATACTGGAGAAATGTTTTGTGGATGGATGAGACCAAAATAGAACATTTTGGTTTAAA
>NW_015505609.1:338265-339364 GCF_001515645.1 Sinocyclocheilus grahami | reverse complement strand
CCTTAGACCCACCCTGAGTGAGCTGTCATCAGTCCGCCATTGTTTCACCGCTGGAGCAGATGTAGACAAGAATGACTCCTAAGTGACTGAGGTGTTCTGTTGTTGGATGTAATAATGAACATAGCAGTCGTCATTAGTGCTGTGTTGAAAATATCGATACGACGATGTATCGTCACAGAGATTTGGCGATACGAGTATCGATACAGCTGGCCCTGTATCGATATTGTGGCACGTGTGCGTGGACCGTGCTAAATTTGTTAAAAATTTTACAACGTTTAAAATTGAGTAGAAAATTGCGAGGTTTCTAAAAAAGAATGAATAGAGCATATATAGGCTACAACAAGGTTTAATCTGGCCGCAGAGGAACACAACTGGGTTGCCTGATATAAAGAGACGTAATCCCCAAAACAGAGCTTTACACGTGCGCAATATGGAAATATCTGCTAAGTGTGTTAATTATCTTTGTCAACCTGGCAACCCTGTGCACCGTTTTGCCGCGTTTCTCTATTAACAGTAAAGCTGTGGCTTTAATTCCCTTAGAAACAATGATGTTACCAGCTCCTTGTTGAGAAAGATAATGTAGCTCTTGAGCGATTAAGCTATTTAGTTGATAAAACTGCGGGCCAGCGCTAAAAAGTTTGTTCCTGAATGTCTGAGCGCAACTGCAACTTGATCTGTGTGTGTGACTGAACTTAACATCAAACTGCTTCTGTTTCACACAAATGCTGGCACAGACGTGCATGTTCGGCTAGAGTCAATTTGAACTCGTGCATCTTCGGAAGCGGAGCTGCGCGGAAAGTTACAAAAAATGTCGTGCACACCGCCACGTGAAGCCACACCGCGTGCACTCAAAGCGAACTTCCGCCAACACCGCGATGACGTCATATTTGCCGCGCGCACCTAAGCGAACTTGTGGACGCATCGAGTATAAATCAGCCTTGAGCGTGTGTGCGTTAGATACAGTGAAGACAGTGCCTTAGTTTAGAACTCTTCCAATTTTTTTTTTTAATTGTAGAGAGGGTGTTAATTTGTGCAATGATAACCTTCCAGCAATGTAAATGATTTTTTAAATATATTAGAATGAGTACATTACAATATA
>NW_015505609.1:297906-331351 GCF_001515645.1 Sinocyclocheilus grahami | reverse complement strand
TTATCTTTGTCAACCTGGCAACCCTGTGCACGCGCGCTCTCTCTCCACTGTGGATAAACGCACTTGCTTTCTGAAAACACCGGTTTGCTTGCAGTTTAGCGATCTCTATTCTATTATTCTATTCTCAGAAAAGTGTAATTCATCAGCTGTTCATTTACAACACAGAGAGAGAGAGAGAGAGAGGGTGTATGAATTTATGAATTACCACCGTTTTGCCGCGTTTCTCTATTAACAGTAAAGCTGTGGCTTTAATTCCCTTAGAAACAATGATGTTACCAGCTCCTTGTTGAGAAAGATAATGTAGCTCTTGAGCGATTAAGCTATTTAGTTGATAAAACTGCGGGCCAGCGCTAAAAAGTTTGTTCCTGAATGTCTGAGCGCAACTGCAACTTGATCTGTGTGTGTGACTGAACTTAACATCAAACTGCTTCTGTTTCACACAAATGCTGGCACAGACGTGCATGTTCGGCTAGAGTCAATTTGAACTCGTGCATCTTCGGAAGCGGAGCTGCGCGGAAAGTTACAAAAAATGTCGTGCACACCGCCACGTGAAGCCACACCGCGTGCACTCAAAGCGAACTTCCGCCAACACCGCGATGACGTCATATTTGCCGCGCGCACCTAAGCGAACTTGTGGACGCATCGAGTATAAATCAGCCTTGAGCGTGTGTGCGTTAGATACAGTGAAGACAGTGCCTTAGTTTAGAACTCTTCCAATTTTTTTTTTTAATTGTAGAGAGGGTGTTAATTTGTGCAATGATAACCTTCCAGCAATGTAAATGATTTTTTAAATATATTAGAATGAGTACATTACAATATAAATTGAATGGTACAGTTCAATTTATATTGTACTGTATATCTTGTACAGTTATGGAGGCCCTTCATAATGCAGAGGACAGCTGCCTGCTCTGCCAATAGTTAGAAATGGCACTATAGTATGCAGTGTTTAATAAACAGCTGTTTTACTCAATTCTGCTTAGGTGAAATTCAGTGCAGTCCCGTATCGTGATACGTATCGTGGCCTATGTATCGTGATACGTATCGTATCGTGACTTTGCTGGTGATACACAGCCCTAGTCGTCATTTACTCCCGACATCTGAGCCGCTGAACTCGCAGTGGATTACATTGTTTCTGAAGAGAATGTGTGTCCCTGATCTACATAAACGCGTCTATGTTCGCGCAAATCATTCATGATCCAGCCTCATCTACAGAAGAAGTGAGAATGTTTTGTAATGAATCTTTGCAAATCACCTTTCCTAATAATGTGCTAATTAGCAAGTTTCACGATGAATACGGCTAAAGTAAACTCGGAAGAGAGGGGCGGGGTCAGCAGAGCTCATTAACATTTAAAGGAAAATGCTACAAATCTGATCCGAAAAGAGCTGTTTTTGGCAGGGTAAAAACTTTTTTACACTACCATTGAGAAATTTTAACCAAACTATGTTACAGACTTTTCATTAAGATCCTAAAGAATCATATCAACTTGTGGAAAATGGGCATCCTATGACCCCTTTAAATGAGCAGCGTTATGTTTGGAGAAAGAAAACACTGCATTCCAGCATAAGAACCTTATCCCATCTGTGAAACATGGTGGTGGTAGTATCATGGTTTGGGCCTGTTTTGCTGCATCAGGACGGCTTGCCATCATTTATGGAACAATGAATTCTGAATGAATTATACCAGCAAATCCTGAATAAAATATCAGGACATCTGTCCGAGAACTGAATCTCAAGAGAAAGTGGGTCATGGAGCAAGACAACGACCCCAAGCACACAAGTCGTTCTACCAAAGAATGGTTAAAGAAGAACAAAGTTAATGTTTTGGAATGGCCAAGTCAAATTCTGGACCTTAATCCAATTGAAATTTTGTGGAAGGACCTGAAGCAAGCAGTTCATAGGAGGAAACCCACCAACATCACAGAGTTGAAGTGGTTCTGTACTGACGAATGGGCTAAAATTCCTACAAGCCGTTGTGCAGGACTGATCAGCAGTTACCAACGTTACTTGCAGTTATTGCTGCAAAAGGTGGTCACACCAGATACTGAAAGCAAAGATTCACATATTTTGCCACTCACAAATATTTAACACCAGATCATTTTTCTCAATAAATAAATGACAAAGTATATATTTTTGTCTCCTTTGTTTGATTTGATTCTCCGTCTACTTTCAGGATTTGTGTGAAAATCTAATTATGTTTTGGGTCATATTTATGCAGAAATATAGACAATTCTAAAGGGTTCACAAACTTTCAAGCAGCACTGTATATACACTACCACAAACTTTGAGGACAGTCAATTTTATTGTTTTTTTAAGAAATGTACTGATCAAAGTGACAGTGAAGACTTTTATATTATTACAAAACATGTTTAATAAACAAATGTTGTTCTTTTGAAGAAGGAATTCAGGGAAAAAATCCACAGGTTTCCACAAAAATATTAAGCAGCAAGGTTTTTTTTTTTTTTACATTGGTAATAATAACAAATATTTCTTGAGCACCAAATCAGCATATTAGAATTATTTCTGAAGGATCATGTGACACTGGAGTAATGGCTGCTGAAAATAACTACGGAAAATATATAATCTCTAATATAATATCTAATATATTTAAAAATGTATTTTAAATTGTAATAATATTTCACTGTTTTCACTGTATTTTTGATCAAATAGACGCAGCCTTGGTGAACATAAGAGACTTATTCCAAAAACAAAACAAAATAAAACAAAAAACATACCAACTCCAAGCTTTTAAATGGTAATGTTTTTAACAGCTATGTGTGTGTTGTTGTTACCATACAATCTAAGACTGTCTAAAATGACCTGCCACTGCCTAAAAATATCCTCATTTGGCTGGTGGTGTGTGTCAATTTCTCACCCTGGTCACAGCGATCAGTAAGTCACCGCCGTTTACTGCCTTTCTCTGTTTATGTGTTGACAAGCAGGGGAAAGGCCATCGGCTTGTGTTTTAACAAGCGTTCACACATTCTCAGTCAGTCTACTGGCTGGGAGACAACAGCCCCTCGTTTGTCAGAGATCCAAGTGTCAGTGAGTGTGGCAGCTGACGCATCTGAGAGCATACTCGACCATCCTGCCTACGATAGCGTGTGCGGCTAGCTTCTTTTGGCAGGCTTAGTGCCACTTCTGAGAGGCTGAGATAAGCGCAACACCAGCAAGGCATATTTAATTAATTCTGAGAGGGATGGAGATCAGGTGAGCTACCAAATTAAATGTTTCTGCACAACACAGCACAGTCCAGAGGCATAAAAAAATTACGACAACAGCACAACAACATTTTACAATGAAAAAGCTAAATGGCATTCATTCATGCAGCTGTATATGATAAACATAAATGTGTAATAAAAAAATAAAAAAATTAACTAAGGAAGAAAAGAAAGATGGCTGCGAGGAATAAGAACAAGAAGAAGAATGTACACTGGGACATTTTAACATGCTCGCATTCCTTTGTTAACAACCAGAGCAGTTTGGTGACGTTGCACCATTCTTGGCGCCCACGGTGGGATTGAGCACGAGGCATCTCTCATCAGGCGGTCCTTAATCTGACAACTGTGGGAGAGCCACTACAAACGACTGATGCTGCAGTAGTAGGTGACAAAAATACTGCAGCCGTAGCTGAACATGTCGACAGACTGAAGGGGGGGGTCCTGACACAAAACTCAAAGATCAAAGGGTCTTTTTGAGTCCCGGAGGAGGTGATAGACAGGTCTCTAGGAGAACATGAGGCTGTGAGAGACTCAGGGGGAAAGGAAGTACTCTGATACTGCGACATGACTGTAAATTTTGTTATATATTCTCTGAACATTGTCTTTTGATATTTGGGTGCAAGTGAGAAAGGTTAGGTTATATGCAAGCAGAGTGTTAAATTTAGCACAAATGTAGTGCTTCAACTTGAGTAGGCTTCACTTCTCTGGCTTTTAACATTGCAGCAATAACAAATCACATTGATAGCCTATAAACCAAAATAATGAAGACAAAGGCACAAGCAGACACCGAACGTACCTTTTGCCCTTGTCAATGTATAAAGGTATTCCCTGGCTTAGAGGTGTAAGATAATTAATGGTGGAGACTGTAGACAATAGCTTGAGAAAGGAAGGGAAAAGAGGTCCTCTGGTTTGTCCATAGGGACAAGTCTAGGTTAGTTGACATGATGAAGATGAAAAAAAGAGGACACTTACTGGACTGGGCAGTCCTGGCTTCAATGGGTTGAGTAAAGACCCCTAGCCCCATTTCAGAGCGGGCCGCCAAGGAGAATTTATACAGAGTGTCCGGCTTCAGACCTTCAACAGCGTATGAGCCCGCAGGGTCGAAGGTGACATGGATCTGAAGAGGAAACATAAAAAACTCCATAACCATCTCTCCATTTTTTACTTGGCCTTGTAGACATGTTTATATGGAAGTTTTAAGCGGCCATACACTATTATTTTTTTTCTTCTTGTTTTCTCGTGATAACAACTTATTTTTCTCGTGATCTCGACATAAAAAAAGTTGTTTTCTCGTGATCATGACTTAAATTTTGTCATGATCTCGACATGACATAACAGTTGTTTTCTCGTGATCACGACTTATTTTTCTCATGATCACGACTTATTTTTCTCGTGATCTCGACACAACAAAAGTTGTTTTCTCATGATCACGACTTAATTTTCTTGTGATCTCGACATAACAAAAGTTGTTTTCTCGTGATCACGACTTAATTTTCTTGTGATCTCGACATGACATAAAAGTTGTTCTCTAAGTTACACAACTGCACCAACAGGTGGCAGCATAGAACTATTGATGGGGAGTTGTATACAATATCCACGATACTGTACATGATTGGGACAATGGACCCTTTTCCTGATCGCTATAATTTGTGCAGTTCATTGCTGACATTTAATTAACTTATAAATGTTAAATGCTTGAATAAATATGATAATTTTGCTTGAAATTGTATCTGTTATCCTATGTTATTACTGCTGCACGACTCATCACAGTTACTCATTTACAACGACGTATAATGTGCATCTTTCTTATTTTTAATCGTTAATAAATGTATATTAATAAGAAATGTGATTTACATGTGTATAATTTAGTTCAATGATGTTATACAGTGTTGTGGCCTAATCTTTTATATTTTCTACATTTCTTTGTAAACTGAACACACATAACAGCATCTCAAGCTTGTAACTCACATCACAGCCTATCCTACATGACTAATAAAAATCACAAACAAATTATTTTAATTTATTATTATATATAGCTTAATTTTATTTCAAACGAACAAGGAAAATAAAGCGAGTTGAATCCAAGCAGCTGAAGATTTTTAGAATAAAAGGCTTCTTCTCTGCATTCTTTTTGAAGGCGCTCCGCCTGCGCTTGCGGTGAATGCAATTTGTTGTTAGACCATTTAATGTTAATTACACAAATACAATGTGTAGCGTAAAATCACATTATTTCTAAGTGAAGCAACATTTGCTGAAATACAAGATACAGTAGGCCTATTATCTGTCGATCATTTGCGCCTCAAAGGGGGCATTGTAAAATGCTTAATGTTGCTTAATGCGCTTAGAGAGTGTTTTTAAAAGACCTAACTCATTAAACACATTATTAGTAAATTATAATAGGCTATGAACAGACAAGAAGATGAGTCCAGGATGCGAACATAACGTCTTATAACAGGTTTTTAAAACGCTTAACGCGTTAAACACATCGCGTTCTTATTATGGGCTCATTTGCTTGTCGGTACAGAGAATGCTTTATTAATGATGTGTTTACTGAGTTTGGTCTTTTAAAAACACTGCCATAACACATTAAGCCACGTTAAGTGTTGTCCGTACAGTAGGTATTCTATGGGAGGAAAACGATTCACGCGGAATTAAACGCATTGCGTTCTTATTATGGGCTCATTTGCATGTCTGTACATAGAATTAATTACTAATCATTTTTGGTTTTTCAAAAACACTCTCAATTAACGCATTAAGTTAGGTTAAGAATGTCCCCGTCAAGGTTACGTTCATTACTATAGCAACAGTAGACTCACCATGCATTGTGTTTTAAAAATCAAACAATCATTATTAAAAGAACCACTTTTGCTATGTCGAAATCACAAGAAAATTAAGTCGTGATAACGAGAAAACAACTTTTTTGTTATGTCGAGAAAATTAAGTCGTGATCACGAGAAAATTCGTTATTCGTTAACAAGAAAGAAAAAAATTATAATAATGCATGGCCGCTTAGAACTTCCATATGTTTATTTTAAAGTCAGAATTAAATGAAAATTCACTGTCTGTTTTATAATGGTTATTGACCTTATTGTGAACAATTCATCCATGCATATGCCTTTTTTTCTTTTTTTTGACCTTGTCATTTTTAATTAACATAACTCAATCTTCTGGTGAAATGACAGACTTCATCAGACATGTGTCAGGCTTCTCCAATCATTTAGCCAGCTTAAAGCCGACCCTTTCTTACAATCGACTGCAAGCTTGCATTCAGATCGGTCTCTATCCAATCAACAATCATTGGATACAATCCGTTTCACAATACAGAAGAAAAGTTCTGTCGCTACTTCCGTTTCATCAAGACTTTAACACAGTGGTCATGGAGCTGTATTTTAAGTGGGCAGTGGAAAATGTAGTTGTCAAGTCTAAGCATCACTTTAAAAATTCGAATCTACCGCAATGACGATAAACTCAAGAACTCCGCTCTGTTCTCCTTATATGTTGTTAAACATGCCTACTGCACTGCACTTATGTGTGCGCACCAGATCATGAGAAGAGAGAGATTTTGAGTAAATAATGGCTTACATTTCAGTATGTTTTCACAAAGTATGAATTTACATTATTCAACAGAAATGTGACAACTGACAGAACATGCAGTTTTCAATATTATTTATCAGCAAACTTTTAACAGCTAATATGTAGGCTGCTATTTTTTTCTCAGTACGTATCAGCTAAATGAATAAATCTACATAAGTTTTTCTCATTATTCATTTTAAGATGAATGGGGTGGGCACAGAAGTTTTTCACAAAAAAACTGAGAAGTACTTTATAAGCATACAGACACACTGGTGGCTATCACGTTGAGTGTGCATAAGACATCTGATCTCAATGTGGATGAACTGACATCAAGAAAACACATCCAAACAGCCCATTCTGGCATCAGGTAGAAATGCTGTCAAGCACTGAGCATTGATAAGTACATTCTGTTTTTGTACAATCTAATTCTATCAACTGACTGCAGACTTTTGCCTGCAGTCATTTTGTGAAATGTCAATTTCGGCTATCTTTCATTTGTATCCATGGCCCACAGCAACAGCTGCACACGTTCAATATCTGGTCTGCTTGTAATTCTGAATGAATCAGGAAGAAACAAGCACTGGCGTGATACCTTGTTCTCTGAGTCAGCCTCCCAATATAGCAGCTCATATTTGATGATGGGGTCCTGAACTGGCCACAGCCAAGTTAGCTGGATCCGCGTATCCAGCTCTGCTTCAGCCTCAAAGTTGGAAGGCTGAGCAGGTACTTGAAATTCAACAGATAAAGAGGTGTTAGCGACAACAGATGCACAAGTATTTTTATGGTACTGAAATGAAAATGCACTATGCAAAATTAGGGTTGGGTATTGATACACATTTCATGATTCAATTAGATTCCAATTCAATTCAAATCAATTTCATTATGATTCTGATGCATTAGGGTACATTTTAATATCAATTTTGCTTCTAAAAAATTCTCTCCAAGCTTTTGCTGTAAATTATATGAAGAAACTTATGTACAAAATATGAAAAAAAAAGAAAAAAAAAAAACTACAGGGCCCAATCCATCTATCCTATAATATGTTAATATATTTCATAACCAGAAGTGGTTGCGTAGTTTGACTGAATTCACAAAAAATAACCTATTATTGAGAGTTATTTGTTCATGAGTCAGACTATAATGGTCACACTATACTGTATATTTTTGATTCACTAAAAAGAACCAGTTCATACGAGTCCCTTGTTAATGAATTAGACTACACTGATCATGCAACATATTATTGTATGCGACATCATGACTGATCAGCAAAAAATATATTTTTTACCCAGCCCTATGTAAAAGCATCAATGTATTTATTCATTAACGCCAAAAATTACCTCCTTGTTGTGTCTTGACCTGCAACACATCAGATGGGGGTCCGTCCCCTACAGATGTAAAGCCCAACACACGCAGGCTGTAGGTGATGTCGGGGGTCAGGTTCGAGATGGTGGTGAGACGGCTGTCGTCCGTGTTGTGTTTCTGCCAGGCACTGAGAGGCGCGTCCAGGTCAGATGTGTAGTAGATGCGATAGCCTCTAATCTGACCATTAGGTTCCTCCGGCGGTTCCCACTGCACCAACATGGTGCTGGCACTCAGCATACGTGCCTGGACATGCAGTGGTGGGGAGGAAGGTGCTTGCTCACCCGTCCGTGTCTCAACTGGGTCGCTGGGTGGACCACGGCCAATGTTGTTGACCGCCATGACATGGAACTCATACTCGGAATAAGGGCTGAGACCACCGATGCTATAACGTGTGGTGGCAACACCATCCACTTCCTGGAAGTTGGAGTCCGAGGTCTTGGCCCGGTACTGGATAATGTAGTAAGACACAGGTTCAGGGTTTCCAGAATCCCATGTCAGTGTAACACTGGTAGCTGTGGTTTCCGTCACAATTAGAGACGTAGGAGGCTTTGGGAGAGCTGAGGAGCGAACGATAAGAAAGGAAATTAAACAGATGACAGCGTATGTAGGCTAAGCTGCCTACACGGTGCACTCCTAAAATAGAGAAAGACAGGCAATGTAAGACAGAATGAGAAAGAAGAAAGGCTTGTGTTAGAATTGGTGATTCACAGAAAGGCTGCCCGTGCCGCCTCGTCATTGTGTCTTTAAGATTTGTGGCTGGACTTCAGACAAATGTCGGTGACATTCTCCGAGTCCATATTGATTGGTGAAGTGCAAAGTGCAATCAATAGAGGCAGCCATGATGACGAGGAACGAAGTCTGGCAGGACTCGGTGTTGTCTGGTGGGACCAGCTGTACTGATACAGCTCCAGACATCTGGTCTGGGTAAACACATGCTCAGAATAATCTAAAGCCTTTCATTTTCTCAGATCCCACAGTAAAACCTGGGAAGTCCCTAAAGCTCAGTCAACACAGAGCGAGTGTCCATGTTTTTTCATTGTGTGTATTTGCCAGACGTACTAAACAGCTGGTCAGACCCTTAGGGTTGCAGTTAGAACAGAACTCTTTCTAGTCTCTGACAACCTGTTCAGAGTCTTGGGTAAAATAAGAGTGTCTACAGAATCTTTAAACCTACAGAAAATCTACAGAACTGAACCAATTTATGTTCTTAATACACATACCTGGTCTAAAACCTAAAGTACACTTCCCTTGTACACATTCTGCTCCGGCTCAAAACAAAGATCAACTAAAGATCAAAAACAAAGATCTACTACTGCAGGAAGTACACATGCTGAACGCATCAGTCACATCAATTGAGTGTACTTTTAATGGTTTGCGTGCTCAATGCACCAAGTATACCTGGGCCTTTAATGTAAATTATTATTTTAGGCAAAATCATTTTTTAGTGGAGAGATCACTCTTTCAGGGATCTTACCTTTGACAGAAACTTGTGCAGTTGCCTCGATCATACCGAGAGATGAAATAGCTACACAGGTGTAGTTGGTCGACTGACGGATGTTGGTGAGCTCCAGGACATTGCGTCCCACGGGCATCTCCTCGTCCTTGGTGAGCTCCACCTCACCAGCCATCCATTTGACATAGGGCATGGGGGCACCTACCGCCACACAGGTGAGGTTGACACTGCCCCCTGGCATCACCTCGTGATTGGTAGGTGGAATAGAGAAACGGGGCGGCACTCGCCGTACTACCAGAGAGAAGAACATCCAGGGTGAGTTTCAACAGGTAGTATTTTGTAGTCTTATGTCAACTTTTGATACAAAAACAGTTTGGAAAAGACCATATACAGGGAAATCTATTGTTATTACTACATCTCTAGTTTGATTACCAGGGCTATGTCACTAACATGAACAAACTAACATGAAGTTGTGCTGACAGGTCAAACTAATTTGTTTCAAGGGCAGAGCTGTCACTTTTTCCATTTGGTAAAGCCTGAAGCTTAACAACTGGAGGCAGGAAGTCAAAACTGTGGCTCATACATATGTGCAGAAGAGGGCGATAAACCAATATGTGCTGGGGGAAGGGTGAAGAAGGCATCGTAATGGTATTTCTTATAGAGCGAGACATTAAAATTCATGCCAAAGGGGAGCTTTATTGAATTGTGGATTTGAGAAGAAGAAAAAAAACATCCTCGCTGAGGCATTGCAGGATGTGAGTTTTCTCTGTAAGTTTATCGCCCGGTGGCACTGAGACCCTGGTCTGTTGTTGCTCAGTCCTGCCTGGATTCGGGAACCTGTCCGAGACCTTGTGGGAGATGCATTGTTCACTGGGCCCTTCTCTTTGTGAGCCTCTGATATGCAGATAAACCTGACATTAAAAGAGGTTCCCAAGGAGACCAAAAGGAGCCCGCTGACACTGTGCAGAGATGGGGAGGAGAGAGGCGAACTATCAATGTGGAGTCTGAATGGAATTCAAACTTGCCTTGACATTAACTGACTCGACTGCACGAGGCCAAGCTCATGGTGTACGAGGAACTAATTCACAAGCATCAGCACAAGAGAAACATCAACGTTTTTAAACGGTACTCTGTTATCAATGCAAATACTAGGATGTGTTTCAGTCTCTATTGTGCAGTGCTCAGAATCGTAGCTGGTGGCCATCACTGAGGATGCTAATGCTGAACTATTTACAAGAAGCACAAGCTGGAGAGACTTTTCTCCCCTGTTCTACCAAAATAGGAGTATAAAACAGCAGCACATTAAACAGACTCTTCCAATTTGTGTTAATGACCCACTGCCTCATGTCTGTCTATGGAGAAATGGCATAGGCAATAATTGTTTTTTTGCACAGGTCATCCTGAAATTGGATTCTCGACTATGCTCTCTCATTTTATTTTCAGATATACACCGCGACCAAGCTTGTTATTCTCCTCATTATGTTTGCACTGTAAAGGCAAAACGATAAAGTCTTGAGCATTTTTTCTTTGAATTAGGCAATGTGAAATTTGAAGTACTTCAAGTCCGCTGTTGCAAAGAAATTACAGTAGCAATAGCATGTCTAAGAAATACAAATATTCACTTTATTGATTTCCAGGGAACTCTGTCACACTGACAAACCGTGACTATGGACATGGGCATACGGTGGCGATGATTTGTAGTAAAAGAATAGAAAGTCAGTGTGGGTAATACAACATAAGTAAAATGGTGATATTTCTATAATAAAACTTCAGGTAACAGGGAGCAGATTGGTTGAAAGAGTTTCTATTCATGAGCAAAACCATACATGCATTGTGGAATAAAATGGACACTTGAACCTGACAAAAAAGAGGTATTAAATGAAATAAAATGAAATTATTTAAACAAATTAAAACTTGTTTGGACCAAATCACATTGCTATTTCTTTTAGTTTTAGAGCAGCCCGCACTTCATGGACTATCAAGCTCATGCAAGTCACCTGACACGACACATTAAGCCTGAACACATAGGTGAGGGGCAACATAGCAGAGGGAGTGATTGATAACAAGGGTCTCTGATTAAAGAGGGATCCAGTTTGAGCTCTGCAAGAAGCAGTTAAGAGTGAAAAGGACCAACCTTCTCGAGGGTCTAAGACATGAAGTGTGAGTTTGACCAAGTGATATGGAGATGAAATTGAAAGACAGAGACAAATGGGAGACAAGAGAACATGAAAACACATTTGTAAATAGTTTATGGCAGTTAGAAAAATGCAATGGAATGTCTAATAAAGACAGAGAGACACAATCTAATCATGATCACCTGTCACTGCATGTTTATTGTGACAAAAAATACATTTATAATGTTACAAAAGATTTCCATTTCAAATAAATGCTGTTCTTCACACTTTTTGTTCATCAAAGAATCCAAAAAAATTAAGCAGCATAACCTGAATTTGTAACACTGACAATAATAAGAAATGTTTCTTGAGCACCAAATCAGCATATTAGAATGATTTCTGTAGGATAATGTGACACTTTAAATTAAATTAAATTAAACAGATATTATCATTAACAAATATTATTATAAATCATTGTTTGTGAAATTTAAGCGAGATGTTTTAAACAGATTACAACTAGTTTGGACTAAATAACATTTCTAACATTCCTATAGTAGAGGGAGTAAGATTGATAACAAGGGTCTCTATTAAAAAGGGATCCAGTTTGAGGTATGCAAGACGTGGCTAAGAGTGAAAAGAACCAACCTCCTCGAGGGATTGCTATATGAGGTGAGAGTTCAAGCAGGTTATATGATGGAGATGAAATTGAAAGACAGACAAATGGGAGACAAGAGAACATGAAAGACATTTATGAATAATTTCATAGCAGTTAGAAAAATACAATGGAGTCTATAACAAAGACAGAGACACAATCAAATCGCAACACTCCATTTAAAAAAAGATTTGTGTATATTCTACCATACATCATATACCAGGGGTGTCAAACTCAATTCCTGGAGGGCCAGAGACCTGCAGAGCTCAGATTCAACCCTAATAAAACACACCTGATCCAACTTATCAAGTCCTTCTGGCTTATATGAAAACTACATGGTATGTGTGTTGGAGCAGGTTTGGAATAAAACTCTGCAGGGCTCCGGCCCTCCAGGAATTGCGTTTGACACCCCTGATATATACTGTAGGTTTACTATGTTAAAGGTAAATACATGCCTATTATAAGATAAACGTAAAATAAATGTACAGGTGCATCTCAATAAATTAGAATGTCGTGGAAAAGTTGTGAAACTGTTGTATTAAATAAATTCAATGCACACAGACTGAAGTAGTTTAAGTCTTTGGTTCTTTTAATTGTGATGATTTTGGCTCACATTTAACAAAAACCCACCAATTCACTATCTCAACAAATTAGAATACTTCATAAGACCAATAAAAAAAAACATTTTTAGTGAATTGTTGGCCTTCTGGAAAGTATGTTCATTTACTGTACATGTACTCAATACTTGGTAGGGGCTCCTTTTGCTTTAATTACTGCCTCAATTTGGCGTGGCATGGAGGTGATCAGTTTGTGGCACTGCTGAGGTGGTATGGAAGCCCAGGTTTCTTTGACAGTGGCCTTCAGCTCATCTGCATTTTTTGGTCTCTTGTTTCTCATTTTCCTCTTGACAATACCCCATAGATTCTCTATGGGGTTCAGGTCTGGTGAGTTTGCTGGCCAGTCAAGCACACCAACATACCAAATGACCGTGTGAATTACTGAAATAAATGAACTTTTCCACGACATTCTAATTTATTGAGATGCACCTGTATGCAATTTATTATTCAATGTCTGTAGAGAACACACTCACATTGATACAGGTTAATGGTATTAATGTAAGGGAGTCAGTTAGGTTATAGGAGTTGCTAGCATACATGCATTGTGAGATTAAACAAAAAAACAATTAAATGAAATAATTAAAATAATAAAACTATTATTATAAATTATTATTTATATGTTGTTTTGATGTTTTACACAGATTAAAACTAGTTTGGATTAAATAACATTGCTATCCGTTTTAATCCAGCACCAGGTTTAATCTATGAAAACAGCCCCTACGTCATGGACTATCAAGCTCATGCAAACCACCTGACACGACACATTAAGCCTGAACACATAAGTGAGGGGCGACATAGCAGAGGGAGTGATTGATAGATAACAAGCGTCTCTGATTAAAGAGGGATCCAGGTTGAGGACTGCAAGAAGCAGTTAAGAGTGAAAAGAACCAACCTCCACGAGGGTCTAAGACATGAGGTGCAAGTTGGACCAAGTGATATGGAGATGAAGTTGAAAGACAGAGACAAATGGGAGACAAAAGAACATGAAAACACATTTGTGAATAGTTTCACGGCGGTTAGAAAAATGCAATGGAAACTCGAACAAAGACCAAGAGACACTCAAATCACGACACTCCATTTGAAAAAGATTTGTATATATACTGTACCATATAGCTCATAGATATTGTAGGTTTACAACGCTAAAGGTAAATACAAGCCTATCATAAGATAAATGTGAAAGAAAATATTTTATAGGAAACACAATCACATTAATACAGGTTAATGACAGATCTTAATTTAAGGAAGTCAGCTAGGTTACAGAAAGTGGTTGTCCCTCTCATGATTTTTTTCAGAGACTCTTATTAACACCAGACTTTTGTGGCACAAATACTGTATGTGAGCCCGTTTATACCTCACAGTAAAAAAATAAAAGCATTAATTGTAAAAAAATAAATTCTTAAAATAAGAAATTAAGCAACATAATGAGAAATAAAGTCACTGAGACATAAAGTCCATTTTGTGAGACTTAAAGTCACAATTTACGAGAAATAAAGTTGCAATAGTTAGAAACGCAGTCTCAGATGTGAGCTTTTAAGTAATAGTCAAAATTAACTTTTATTTTTTGTTTTAACAGACATCCACAAAAAAAGTCCAACAATCGGAACAGCACAGCACAACTGACATATTATTAGAATTTTCCTAACATATGTTGGAGGAGTAACATTACTGCTATACACACAACTCAGAAAGATTTAACATTTTCTGATAGCTGTCTCTGTATGCATGTGAGCATACATAACCATATCTCCAGTGAGGCAGAGAGACCACTGAGGTCCTCTAAAAGAGCCCTGGGCCAAATTCTTCCACACATTGACACATGAAAGATGATGATGTCAGCTAGGGCTTGCTAGGACTGCCAATGTAACGCTACAATACAAAACTAGCTGAGTGACAGGCATTAGAGATATTAAAAATCATCTTCCTTAAATATTAAACAAAGCTAAACGGACCCCCACACACACATTCACACAAGATATAATAAACAGACAGGTGGGTATGACGTGTGTGCCCACTCTATTTGATTTGTTGTCAGTTTCAGGAGCAGAGGAAGGAGAGCAGACAGTGTTTGACAACTTTTCACTATGGAATAACAAATGAGCATTCACATATACAGCCGGTATACATGACTGTGATTCTCCCAGGTGATATAGTCCTCTGTCAGACAGACGGACAGAGCGGGAGAACGAGAGACAGAGAGACAGAGACAGTCATAGAGCATTTAGACAGCTCCCAGAAAAGTGATGAGGTCAAGGAAAAAGGAAGCAGCTACTGAATACATAGATCCACTGACAGGCCGGCAGTCTTAGACACCCAACTCATCTAGTGTGAGCAGATAAATGAGCAGGGACGGGAGGCTGAGGAATGGTACCAGGACGCTGTGCTGAACGCCCTTGAAGAGAAAGCATGATTAGCCGTTTTACAGAGACACTTAGAAAAACAAGCGGTCACACCCAGGCTGTGATAGACAGATGGATAAAGGCGACCCATTATGCACCTGTCAACTCTGAGGAAGTTAGCTGTTGATCTAGCTCCAAAAGTTCCTGTTTTTATTATTGTTATTTTGGCTGCACACGTTCGTTTTTTTTGTAGTGAAAAGTATGGTCATACAGACTGATTTAAAAAAAAATTTAAACATTTAAATATTCATTGAATTCCATAGACAACAAGCCTGTTAAGAACATGTCCAGATCATATTTTACCAGAAAATGAAAAGAGAATAGCAAGAAAATAATATTTTATAAAAAGAAAAGCTTATTTTTAAGAATATTAGGATTTGAATTGTGACATAAATTCCATGACAATTAGGCACAAATCAAACTGTAATGTACTATAAATAATGGGCAAAACAAAAACGGCAAGAAAACATTTATCATTTAAACTACAAAGTATTATGAATCAGGCAGAATTTAATAAATAATAATAAAAAAACAATATGTAATCTAAACAACAAAATATTTATAAATATGGTAATATTTAATAAATAATTTAAAATATCAAATACCAAATAATAATTTGCAAAATATTTATAAATCACATGGTATTTTTATGGCTTTTAATTTAAGATTTGACTTTAAGATTTAAATAAAGTAAAAATGACTACATGACATGAGAATCGAATCAATGAGAATAATGACATTAAAAAAACATCAGGATGCATTAGGGGAAACTTAGGGGAAAATGTGTTTAATTTTCATAAAATAACGTCAAGATGCAAAGCATAATGCTCCTAAAAACAAGCTTCATTTTTATTTATTAACTTGCAATGTGTTTAGATGCCACTCATAGCAACATCTTGTGATTGAGTTGTACAATGGCGTCTGCAGTTTAATCCTATTGTATGAAACATTTTTGGCCGTTTGTTTGACAGGAAGCATGAGAAGGCTTAGTCCTCACCTCTTGCGTGACAATTACTGGGTGGCACCTTAACGTCACTAGCTGGAGGTCATATACTGGCAGCCTGCCATAAGCTCCCTGTTATTACCTGCATGAGCTGAAGGGGTTGACACTCATAACAACAGCACTCCCAGAGTTCTGTTTCACAGACAATGCCTCAACACCATTATACATCTAAATTCAAGTATTAATATTGCAGGTGTCCTCTGTGGCACTCACCTTTGGTTAACCCTTTTTGTCTTCTCACTCTCACAACAAATACTGCGAGAAATATGCATGTTTACCTTTGCTTCCGTTGCTATGAATTCAAAACAAAGCAGGGAATGTTTTGTTTCCAGCATGATTTGGACAACAACTTTTGTTTATCTTGGCTCCGAAATGTCAGACAAAGTTCAACACGTGTGGAAGTCAAAACAAAATTGCAACATGGTCAAAATAAAGGTGTGAAGCATTGTTGAGGAAGTTGTTTTGCTAGGGGCGGCACCTGGAGCACGGCTCTTACCTCGCACGTAGAGATTTGCGGGGGCCGAGTAGCGCGTCCCGGCGCTGTTCATAGCCACACATTCGTACTTGCCCTGGTCTGATTCCTGGCTGTTTTCAATCTGCAGAGCTCCTGACGAAAAAAAAACAAAAAACAAGAGTAAAAGTCACCTCTTTGATTTATGAACACGATTATGAATCCCCTGTTGCAACTTTCCACACCAAAGAGCAAACTTTCACAGCAGACAATCAGTAAACACTCTCTGTTTAAATGTCAGACCTGTTCCTCTGTGTATATAGTTTATTGGCTTAGAATGCTGCCTAAGACATATGCATAAAGCTGATTTTGCAGGTTGAGCGAGTCTATAACTCAACATATTTGCCTTTCACTGTCATTAGAAAAAGCTTTCGGGATATTAATGTCATTGAGTCAGAGCCAATTACGCTACAGCACATGACTTTATTACTGCTGTGGCATATTTATATCCACAAAAAAGAACAAAACATCAATACCGTACAAAACTACGCTGCCTGTCTGGTCGCTAGAGATAAAAACAATTGTGCTTCGTAAGGTCACATGAGAACAATGTTCGATTAGTCTTTTAACACATACAGTAATAAACAGTAACAGTTTTAACATAAACAGTCCTATTGTGAAATATTAGAATTTAAGTACCTTTTTCAAATATTTAAAAATGAAATGCATTCTTGTGATTGCTAAGCAGTGTCACATGACCCTTCAGAAATCATTCTAATATGCTGATTTGCTGCTCAAGAAACATTTATCAATAGTGTAAACCTAGAACCATTTAACAATTTTGTAAAACAGCAACCAAGACATTCTTCAAAATATCTTATTTAGAACCATTTCAATGTTTTGTGATTCACTACCATTCAAGTTTGGGGGAAGAATGATTTAAAATAATAATAATAACAATAATGATAATAATATGATTCAGTAAGAACACATTCAATTGATCAAAAGTGACAGTAAAGACATTTACAATGAACTTTTAATTTAAAGAATCCTGAAAAAAAAAATATCACAAAATAACTGTTTTCAACATTGATGATAATAAGAACCATTATTAATAATTGAGCATAAATAATAACTGATAATAATAATTAACACAAAATATATTTACAAAGCATATTAAAATAATTTCTAAACGATCATGTGACACTAAAGACCCCACATTTTAAAATATATGAAAACAGAAATAGTTATTTTAAATTGTAGTAACATTTCACAATATTACTGTTTTTATTGTATTTTGAATCAAATAAATGCAGCCTTGGAGAGCATATAAGACATCTTTCAAAAACATAAAAAAATTTAATTAGTCCACATTTTTAACCGGTTATGTATTTATTAATTGAAGATATCACTTCAGTATACAAAAGGAGTCAAATCACTATAATGTGAAACCGCATTAAATGCTGCAGATACTTTAGACCAGGGGTGCCCAACCCTGCTCCTGGCGATCGACTGTCCTGCAAAGTTCAGCTCCAACCCTAATCAAACACACTTGAAGCAACTAATTAGGGTCTTCAGGATCACTTAAACATTAAAGGCAGGTGTCTTTGATTAGAGTTGGAGCTAAACTTTGCAGGACAGTCGATCGCCAGGAGCAGGGTTGGGCACCCCTGCTTTAGACCTACCCACTTTGAAACAGTCATGAACATCAAATGAATAATCAATTGGGGTGTCCTAACCACAGATATGGCGTTTGCTTTAAAAACACTGTGCCAGGCTCTTAATCTAGCAAACAGACATATTTACCTCTGGCAGTGGTGTACCACCATAGTATAGGTTATCACCTTCACTTTACCCCTGACTACTTCCCAGCATCCCAGTGCTGCAGGGAAAAAATAACATGCACCACTAACCTTGTCCAATCTCCAAGTTCAAGGAAAACTGATTGGTGGTGTTTCCTACCCTGACAAGCAGCAAATTACTAATCAGTTCGGAGATTGCTCAGCACTGATTGCCAACACCCCTCAGTCCTGACAACATCTGACTGATAGTACCATATAAAAAAGTAAACGTACTACAATAAAGAAAAATAATACAAAATTCCATCTAAACTAAATGAAGAATGTGAAAATCACCAATTTTATTCACATTTTTAATTGAATTTAAATTTGAATTAATTGTTCATTATTTACTTCTTTTAAAGCAAGGGTTTAACATTTTTGACAGTTACAGACAAAAATGTATAATCCTTTTTAATCATAAGTGTATTTTTAAGTGTTTGATATGACAGCATAAATTAAAGATATAGTTCACCCCAAAATGAAAATTCTGTCATCATTGACTAACCCTCATTTAGTTCCAAACCTGTATGACTTTCTTTCTTCTGAAAAACACAAACGAAGAGATTTGTTTTTGTCCATTCAATAAATATTGTTTTGGACCAGACTTACTTCCATTGAATGGAGAGTTGAAACTGTCTTCAAAATATCTTATTTTGAGCTCTGTAGACAAAAGAAAGTCATACACGTTTAAAACGACATGAGGTTGATTAAATGATGACAGTATTTTGATCTATCCCTTTAACACTTCCAACCAGAGATGAATTATGTCACCTCATGAGTTTTCAATAAAACACACACACACACACTGTGGGACAAACTGTGTGTCTTGATGAGGACAAACATTTTTTATGAAGATGATACATATTCCTCACTGATAAAGAGATACAAAACAATATGAGTTAGGGGAGATGAACTGAACAAAGACCTGCTGTTGAGAACGAGAGGAATTTAACATCACACCCACGGACACTAAGAATTCAGCCAGTAAAAATCAGTTACCACTTGGGAACATAAGGCAGTGCCAGCTTCCCCCTCCACCCCCACCCCCAAGCAAGCCAGATGTACATCCTGATTCATAAACTTAAGTTGAGCTGGCGTGCTCCAACAGTCTGCAGTAACAAACAAGCCTTTGTTACGTGCAATACTTTTCGCCTTCTTTTTTTTTTTTTGCTTTTTCGACTTCGTTTTACAGTAAAGCTTCAGGGGTCTTCAGACCACTGAGATTGCTAACCGTGCAACTGAAGTAGGGTAATGTCGGTTTTGTCAAGCACTCGCCTCTAGCAATCGTGTTTCTGAAATCCATGTTTCATTCTGTGTGACTGATCGAACGCTCCATCTTAACAATCAGGGCCATGCCCTCATTTCCCATACATACTCATTTTAGCATAAGCAGTATGCAAAAAAATGCAATTTCATCACAGCCCAAATGGAATGTAAAAGACACACTCTGGAGACTCTAAAGACAGCCTTCAGCCTGAAACCCAAACTCATAGCAAACTTTAATAAGCCTTGGGTCTAAGAAAATATCCACAACAAATGCATGTCATAATAACTAGCAAGAGTCAATTTTATTATTCACCTCACCAAAGAGTTCACTCTAGAAATGAAAATTCTGTCATTATTTACTCATCCTCGTGTAATTCCAGATTTGTTCTTCTGTGGGACACAAAAGAAGATATTTTGAAGAATATCCAGAACATAATTTTTTACTGCTTGTAAAACAGCAACCAAGACATTCTTCAAAATATCTCATTTTGTGTCCCACAGGTTTGGAACAACATAAGGGTGTGTAAATGATCACAGAATTGTCAATAATTATTCCTACATTTCCTTGTTAAGTGAACACGCTCAAAAATAATGCATACTGTATATTTTTTAGTAATACATACACTACTGTTCAAAAGTTTGGAGTCGGTGTGATGTTTTTTAGGTTTTTTTTGAAGAAGAGAAAGTTCAATTTAATTAATCCTTGCTGAATAAAATGAATAATTTATTTAAAAAAATAATATTAAAATCTTACTGACCCTAAACTTTTGAACAATAGTGTATTTCTGTACTCTTTCCCTCAGATATAGACATCAGAACACAGACAGGTTGAATGCTGGGACAAAGGTTGTGTATATACTGAACAAGCAGGAAATGACAGCGGTAGTGATGAGACGGGTAATGGAGGAGACGTTTTGTGAGACACATTTCAGCTGGCTTACCTCGAATCGGTGAACCCCCTAGGTGAAGTAAATTGAATGCAAACAAGATTGAAAAGAAGTGTTAGTAGACAAGAGAGATAGACAAAGAGAGATAAAGAAAACAAAAGGGAGGGAATCAAATGAAAGCAGTCTTAATTAAACAGAAAGGAATCAAGTTGAGCTAGACTACTTCTCTCCGGGGATTAGTTGAATGTTGGCTGTCTGGTGCAATGGAATTAGCTCGGAAAAAAGATCCGAGGGCAGACGTTCTCTGTGCTACGATTCTGAGATAGTCCTGCCAAACTCGATGCTTTAAGGAACATTTGCAGAGCTCAGTGAAACAATGTGTATTCAGGTTATTATTGTTCAGAAAAGTACAGACCATGGCAAGTTAGGCGACACTTTTGGTGTGAGAATAGCAGAAAAAGCTAGCAGCAATTCTGTACATGTACATGTGAATTAAAGTCAACATGAAATTCATTTGACTTGTTTTACTTCCATAATTTGACATATTTCAAAAAATGTTGAGCAGGCCGTATTAGAATGATATTTCATTACTTGTTATTTAATTACTTGCGTTAACCATTAGCATTAGCTTCTAGAAAAGCAAATTTCTTGCTAACTACAATAGCAGCCTAAAACAATATGTAAATAGCATTTTGGCTATTGGCAAACACTGTCATGCTATGAATTCGTAATGCTATGAATGGGAGAAAGTGCACTCGCAATATAGCGGCTCTAGTAATGAAAGGCCGGCCTTTTAAATAATAGAGCCAATCATCAACAGGTAAAGTCACTGCATCACTTTTAGACACACTGGCTAATCAACTGCTAGTGCAGACTATGTGAAGTCAGATGAAAAGCTATAAATTATGCACCTAAGAAAGTAAACAGAGCCCATTTCATGTTGACTTAAACTATCGGTCAAATCACAAGGTAAGGTTATGTCGCCATTACCATTGTCTATCAGAAAATGCTTATCTATAAGAAGTAAAACAGCAAACATGTAATTCACCATTCTCCTAAAGACTAAAACAGGCAGATAAGCCAGATAAGACTAGCTGTATTGTCATAATTTTATATCATGAGTGTCCTAAAAGGTCCATAAAGCTTTGCACCTCATGCCGTCCAGAGATAAAATCTTTGAGGAAGCAATGTTTTGATCTTTGGTGGAACAGTACATTTTGTTCATTTGACTTTACGTAAATTTAAGAAGCTCCTCGAAATAAGCAAGACGAAGAGATTCAGGAAGGCAGTCCAAACTTTCAACTCTGTATTTGTAAGCTGTGTACTTAGACGCTGATGCTAGAAACTAGAGAATAAGCTCCGTTGTGGACTTGCCCTCTAAATGAAGTGGATTTAGTGGAGAGGGATAAACTCTGAGTCAGTCAGGAGCCATTAATTCAGCCTGGGCAAAGTCCTGTTCATCCCTCTGATCCTAGGTCAGACCTGAGCGGTCTATCTATTAGGAAGGTCTACAATGTAAATAGATAGGTTGATCCTTTCCGCGGCATTCTCACATTCCCGTAAGGGTGCCTACAATTACCCAGACCATTTGCACATGGCTTAAGACTCATTTGAAGTTACGGCCATGTCAATACATTTTTCCACTAAAAGGTCCATAAAGCTTTGCACCTCATGCCGTCCAGAGATAAAATCTTTGAGGAAGCAATGTTTTGATCTTTGGTGGAACAGTACATTTTGTTCATTTGACTTTACGTAAATTTAAGAAGCTCCTCGAAATAAGCAAGACGAAGAGATTCAGGAAGGCAGTCCAAACTTTCAACTCTGTATTTGTAAGCTGTGTACTTAGACGCTGATGCTAGAAACTAGAGAATAAGCTCCGTTGTGGACTTGCCCTCTAAATGAAGTGGATTTAGTGGAGAGGGATAAACTCTGAGTCAGTCAGGAGCCATTAATTCAGCCTGGGCAAAGTCCTGTTCATCCCTCTGATCCTAGGTCAGTCCTGAGCGGTCTATCTATTAGGAAGGTCTACAATGTAAATAGATAGGTTGATCCTTTCCGCGGCATTCTCACATTCCCGTAAGGGTGCCTACAATTACCCAGACCATTTGCACATGGCTTAAGACTCATTTGAAGTTACGGCCATGTCAATACATTTTTCCTTCCATAGTAAACAAAGACAAATTGGCAGACCTGACATTAAACAAATATAATTCCAGTTTCAGTTTTTATTATGTGGGAATATTGCATAGATATTCATTAAACTGTAGTAAAACATTTGTGGAAAAATAAGCTATAAGTGAAAACAGAACTGTCTATATTTGTGACTATTTAAGTTTAGTACATTAGTTGCTGCTACTGTGATTGTAAGGCTAAGGGAGTGTGCCATCCTTACCTGAACGAAGCTGTTTGATTCGCCCATTGCCGTTGATGTCTACAGGCAGGAAGTCCTTGAACCAAGTGATCTCTGGGTCAGGGTTCCCACTAGCGGCACAGAGCATCGTAGTTGTTCTTGTCCGTTCCACTACTTTCAGCTGAGGGCCCATGTCTATGGTGGGGAAGCCATGAGGAATCTGGTTTTCTGCAGCAAGACAAAAAAAAAACCAGGTCAATCTAGGAGCCAAAATGGGAATGATTTACAAACTAAGGATAATGATCTTGAAGAACTCTGATTGCTATGAATCAAGGGTTAGAGATGTGAGGAAGATGTAATTGTCCTGCAAAGGCAAATTCAGGACAAGTGTCATTAGTGCACGGAATCAATTCACTTGGCTAGATAGACACCTTCCTGTGCATTAATAAGATCGAAGCATGGCGAGCTAAATCCACAGAACTTTTGTGTACCATTACTCTAACATGCAACAACATATGGATATGAATCAAATTTAGGTTTTAATCTTCCGGTTTGCTCTAAATCTTAGTAGACAGAAAAAAAGGAAGAAAAATGAAAATGCAAAATCTGTTATAAAATAAATCCAATGAAAGGGTCAATAGGACTAGTTAAAGTTCTAGCAAGGCAGCACAATACTGATCTACTTTTTCCACTCTTTTTTGCAATACCATTGCCACTTGTTACATCCAACATTAAGACCCAATTTCATTCCTTGGATTTGATCATTATCTAGTTTTTTTTTTAAGTTAAATTCTTCCTGGTTAGTTCATCACTGTTATTTTTATTAGAAATGTTTAATTGACATTGACTCTAATTATTATAATTTCTGTCATCATTTCTTATGACTAACAACTTCTGTTGATGTTAAAGTTGCTTTATAGATAAATGACTCGACCTTAAAGTCACCATGAAATCAAAATCGAAAATCCTTTTTTTTAATGGAACACTGTAGTGTTTATTATAAATCATTTATCCGTGCACTTCATTATTTTTGTAAAATTCATGTGCCCTCGTAATCTTTAATCAAAAACGTTAACCTCCCCTCCCCCTCAAAACGACTCATCTTCTCTTCCGCTCACGAGCTATGGCACAAGGGCTGAGCTAGTGACGTGAGAAGTAAACGATGGGATAAAGGACAGGGGGAAAAGCTGAAGCTGATGCTTCACTTTATAGCACTGACACCAGTCACGAGGGAGTACGTTACCCCTAAACATTGAAAATATATTAGGATATTGCGACAACATTACTCGCAAACTAATTTTTTTCATGAATATGACTTAACCTGATGGAGGACACGCTCAGTCATTCAGGCAGTCTCTCTCTCTCTCTCTTGCACGCACGCGCTGTTTAGGCATGTTTTGTGCCATTGATCGTCGTCGTCATCCTTAATAAATAAAACATTTATTCATGCTTGGGTGTCAGCTGTGAATCCAGTGGAGAGAAATCCCCCACCACTAACTGCAAACTGGCATTCAGATCTGCCTCCAATTTGTTAGCAATGCCCCAACTTCCAACGATCCAATCAATTCCCGAAGGACGAAATCAAGTCCCGCCCTCTCATTTCAGATGCCGTTTCACTCGGATATACGTCACAGTAGAGAAGAAAAGACAATCGCAATCTTCCGTTTCATGTCGACTTTAAACTTTATTGGTTACTTTGGGAAATTTTAGAAACAATTTTTACTAACTTGAATTCAAATTGTACACAGTTCAAAATGTAAACCATAGCAATGACTTCATCACTACTCTTGTATTATCAATTGCCACTGGTCTTCCTTCTCGCATTCATTTGTATACTGAATTGTGACTGCTATTTTGTTTCTTACATCTTCATCTCTACACACTGCAAAAATGGTGTTGTGCTGATACTCAGGTGCCACAGACAGAAAACAAAGCATGCGACAGCTGCAACACTTCCTTGATGCAGTATATAATCTATGCAAAACCACAGCCTAAAACTGCTTCTTAAACTTTAACATGTTTCTTTTGCTGTCTCGCAAACACTGCTGTTTTTTTTTTTCTTCTGAAAATGCAAATCTAGTTGGCAAATAATGCTTTGTCCTTCAGTGGTTTGGAAAACACTGTTTCCACTCTGATACAGACCATGACGCCTTTCACTATTTCTACACAAGGGAGTAACAGTGCAGATATCTCCAAGTATCGAACATTTACATAATTAACACATTATATGAAAATGAACAATAATTATATCAGAAACAGGATAAGCAAGTAGGCAAGGCTGTAAAAATATGGTTTCCAAGCACATGAAAACATGAGCAATTCTATGGCTGTGGCACTTATTAAATTTTTTTTCTTCTCAAACATTCTCACAAATGTTTGGATGAAAGCCCAGCATGCGCAATATTCACACTTGCAATAGCAACAACATTACGGCAACATTATCCTCTCTTTGATGCCAAGGTAAGCCAAAGAGCAAGGCTGAATTATGCAGTTTGAGACAACTCTCTGCGCATGACAAACATTACACTGTTTCTAAAGTCTACAAGACACTACAGACTATCTTGTCTTCTTATTCTGGTGCGTTACACATTAAATCATTGGTGTATCGATCCTTAAAGCATCAAGCAATGCTTCTCATATAGCTGAATTGAAAAGCTCTCACAGAAGACTATGACTTCAAATTTAAGACTAGTGTTCCAGGACAATGTAAATCAGACGCATGTGTAACACAGTGGGCAAATCTCAAAAGGGTTATTTCACGAATCGCTAACTCTCTAATGAAAACATCGAAAAAGGAATAATTTAGGAGGTGGAAAATGTTGAGCCGAATCCGCACTGGAGGGAACTTTGCAGTACAAGGTAACTTGGAATATGAGGCTGTTCAAGTTATGCCTCATTAAGAAGCAAAAGCAGCAAGAATATTTGTTCAAGTGTGACCTTCGGAAAGCACAGAGAGGGTGCGCTGTCATGTATCGAGGCGTACATTTCTACCTTGGTGTGCTCAGGAGAGGTCAACTACCTGTAGGAGTGTGGGTTGTATCACTATGCCGGTCCTTTTCTCTGAGCGGCTTCTGAATAAACAACTGAATACATTTTCTTGAGAAAGAACATACAAATAATAACTAGCAAGTGTCACATAGTCAGCATGCAAAAGAGGAAACAGAGCACACAAGAACATCTAAGAGAAAACCAACTGTGCTGTTTCTCCTGAGTTGAGTGTGAAGATATGTTTTTCAGACTGCCATAACAGTTGGGTCAAAAAAATAAAAAACTCTAGTTGTTTCAAATTACAAAGTGAAGAAAACAGTTTCATAAGTATCTCTGAGTGCAAAGTAAGTGACATACTTGTGCTGTATGTTTATATATACTTGTTAAAGATGTGCTCATTACTTTTCAATTTAAGTTTTTTTTTTTATGTGAAAGTTGTCTTAGACTTATACTGACACCTACTGGTGTGGATGAAGCATCATGCAACAGAAAATGTTATTAGCTTTCAGACATGCTTAATTTATTTCCCAAGTGAAAGAGTCCAATAACAGGATGGTTTCTGATATCAAATGAGTAGTATTCAGATGGTCACATGACCTCAACATGGCAGCCACCATGATGTAACCAGTACCTTGTAAAATAAAACAGCTTTTATTAAGCTACTAATGTGTCTGAAGTCGTCATCTTATGTACATTGTACTACTTTTTTACCTACTCGTCACTACTCTCAACTTTTTAATGAGGAAAAAAATAGCTGACGGCACCTTTAAAAGTGCGTTACTAATATTTTGCTTGTTAGTAATGTTTATAATAGGGCTGTCAATCTATTAAAATTTTTTATCTGATTAATCACATCCTTTTTCTGTGATTAATCGCGATTAATCGCACACTTCATGAAATTAAGCATTGACCATTTATCTTGTTTCAAATGTTTATTTTGTCATCATTTGCTATATCCAGCAAAGTAAACCAAAAGATTGAAGCGTGATTCTCAAAAATCTGTATTTTCTGCAAGCTTTTTTCAAGATAAATTTAGATGTCTTTCCATCTAACACCCAAGAGCTTTTTTACATTTTAGAGAAGCCAAGTTGCGATACCGAACAGGGCCACATGGCGATGCCAAAAAAACCCCTAAACCAACCACCTGCTGGCTGCATATATCTACTAGCCTACAGTACACGGATCCATTCCGTATAACTAAACACAGCAACATAAACATGACAAATCAAAACATTATCGTGAATGTGTGTGGAAACAACGTGAATGCACGGAAATACAATGTGTGATTAGTGCGTCAGAGCACTCATACATGCATTATTATAACGGTCTCACGCGTGCTTACTGTACTGTACGACTCCTGTACGCCACCACCAATCATCCAAAATTCATCCATCAAAACTTTACTAGCGAGACTGGTTATTCAGTCAAGAAAACGTAGTTTGCATCTCATCTGGCCATACAGCGGTGGGATGTGTTGACAATCCGTTCAGTCTGTACTTCACACAAGCGCGTGACATGTGAGGGCTCGCGCTCTTCAGACACAATCACAGAATATGACAGACAGAGCTCGTGTTTAAAAGCGAAACAGTAGAATGAATAATTCACCTGGTTTCCTTTATATTAGCGCTGTTTTGGACGTATTGTTTGAATGCATTCGCTTACTGGATCATTGGACTGAAAACTTTCCCGGAGATTAGCGGCTTAAAATGATCTAATCGCAAGCAGAGAAGCAAAATTGGGTTAAAGGGTTAGAATAGAAATTGTGCTTCAGTAATTTTGTGTTAATTGCGTTAAATTATTTGAACGCATTAAGCATTGTAAAATTAATCGCATGCGTTAACGCGTTAACAATGACAGCCCTAATTTATAATAATGACAGAGACTCCCTTTCAAGTATAGTGAATTCTAATAAATAAATGGTATGTGAAGGTAAAAACTAAATGAGAAAAGGATGGATTTATTCCACAAAATAAAAGCACAGCAGGAAACAAACTTATGGTTAGGCTTTTGCATATCCTAAATAAAAGTTCCATTCTCCTTCCCTGAAAGCACTTTTATCATTTACACCTCTTTACTATGCATGAGGATTTAAAAACAGAAGACTCAAAACTCAGAAATTAGTTTTTAATACAATTCTTGTGTGGTTGTATTGAGTCGAGCAAGGACTCCATTACTAAGATGAAGAGATAAGAGGGGAAGAAGTCTACAGAATGTCCTGCTCTGTCCCGAGTCTCTGCCACATCATACATGTGGGCGCTGCAGCAGATGGTGGTTTGAATTTAAAAAGCCTACTAATGCTAGTTTCATTGTTTCCCCGAAGCAGTTATGACAAGGTGTTTGGGTCCAAAGGGGTGATACATTTGGTGGGTAATTGGGATGGCATCTTGTAAGGAGCTGAAAGAAACTTGAGAGCGGACGGAATGAGGATGAAGTAGGTGGAACAGCGAGAATATGAGCTTTGCAGAAATGTTCCAACAAACAGTCAATAGAGAGAAACTGTAAACTTTAATGACAGTGATGTCATGTTCTGAGATTCTCTGCTTGTGTTGCAGAGTTTTATTTTACCTTTGTCTGAAAGGTTACGCAACCGGCTGAGGTCATGGTATATGAGAAGCAGCAATCCTGACAATTACAGACAAAGAGTGCAGGCTCAAGTTTTTATGCAACGTCAACACCTTATTTGTATCACGTTACTTTAAAAATGCATTTGAGCTTACTGGCATTTCAAGAGAAACAAAGATAGCAGTTCGACTGTGATGCGTGGCTTCATGACTATCAAAACATCATGTAACCTTCACGCATCATGTTCTACTTTTACACTGGGTGCGGCTCATTGTGCTATTGTTCATTGTTGATGAAGTTTGGGTTTATTCACCTTAGACTGCCATGTTTTGGTAATGTTCAGGACCCTTTCGATGACACTCTGTTGCGTCTACATTTAATTGAACCCTATGAAGCACGAAAATTAAATGCTCTGCAATCACTTTTTTAAAGAAATTAATACTTTTATTCAATAAGTATGCATTAAATCAGGGGTCGGCAACATTGGCACGCAGAGGGATAATGACTGGCACGCGAGCAATAGGGAGAACTGCATACCGACAAATCCCCCCAATAATTACAAATGGCCAAACTATCCCCCCTAATATTTGAAATTATTGCACTGATCTCCTGCACTCCATTATGCAGGGCTCTTGTTGTGAGGATGACAACAATCTTTAAAAGTTACATTTTCAGCCTGGTCTGCCTCAGCCGTCTAACAGTGCTCGTCAATGTCAAAATAATTGAGATGGCCAATCAAAGTAGGCGGGGTTTACTGTTCACAGAAGTAAAGCGCAAATTCCAGCTGTTTTTTTCCTTTCTTTTTTTTTTGTATTTGCAGTGTATCAATCTAATCTAATCTAGTCTTCTTTCTTTCTTTCTAAATGTTACTCTATTCATTTTCTATTTTCACTGTTTACGATACACACAAGGTCACAAAATCACCTTCCGTGACACTGCAATAATTTTTATTTTTATTTATTTATTGAGGTTATAGTTGAACAATATATCAGTACCATGCTTTTACATTTATCTGTATTGGTTGATATTAGATATTTATTTGCTCATGCTGCCCTATTTTTACATTTAGATGACTTTATCATCTTACACTCTGTTAACCTTAAAAAATATGATTAATTTAAAAATACTGTTAAAAGTAATCTTTAGTAAATCCCAAAATGAATATCCATTTTCCATAATGTAAATTATAAATGTTGTGAAGTTCACCTATGAAATTAAGTGAAGAAATGTTTTATCTTATGTAATTATTTTATTACTTTTTTCTTGGCCATAACATAAAACTAATCATTAGCTCACCTAAGCTGTCTTTGTAGGTCCTTCCAACTCTTTTAAAGCTAAAAGTTAAAAAGATAGGACCTCGTGACAACCTCCATAAACAGGTGCCACAGTAACAATAGTATCCGTGATAGTACCCAATCAAATTTCCTTCCTGAATGGAAAATCTACTATTGCCATCCAGAGACCCAGAGCGGGTATTTAATGAGACCTTACTAGAGCGATAAGGGCGTGCAGGCCCTTGCAGATGTCAATCTATTGTATTATCTCCTTGGCTGTGGAACCGGTCCAGAAGCAGCCAAGTTTTATCGATGCATGTGACCACAAAAGTGAGCTAACAGAGTAGCATACCACAAACCAATCTGTAATCAGTTTTGTGGAAACAGAAGGAACATTGTTCTCTGTGAAGCAGTAAATTACGAGCGGAGACTTATATTCAATGTTATGAGCAATCTGATAAAGGTGAAACACACATGAAGAGATTGAGGCTTGAAAGTAGGCGATAACTATCTGATTTACAAAAGTTGAGTGTTGAATGAAGCCAACAAATGAAACTAATGGCAAACAATGGGGAAGAACTAACTTGGCATCAATGCGAAAACAAAGCAATGTGGTTGCCAAGATAATAACAATGCTGTTTTAGGTGGTCGGGAGTAAGTAGGATAAAATGTCCTCAAGGCAGAAGAAAGGGAACGTGAACCCAGCTAATGTGAACAAGGCTGCAGTAAATGTGGTTGAGACATGCATAGGCTTCATGTCCTCAATGCTGGGTCAGAGCAAAGAGGGACATAGCGCGCATTACAGTGGATACGACATGATGAGAGAGTGGGGGGGTCACCGTGGGAGGATAAAGAGGGAAATGGAGGACAGGAGGGGTACATGCCAACCTCCTGCCAGCTCCAATTACCAGGGAGAATAGAGCATGGCATGCAGGGTGATGGGTCTAATCAGAACCCCGCAGAAGAGACAAGTCTCTGTCCTCAGACCCCACTGTGAAACAGCCCGAGTGCTCTCCACGTCCACGTCAGCCAGAGTTATTCTCACCCTGCACAAACACGGCGCCGCAGAAGAGGATGCTCAAATAGTGATGAAGCACCGTGGGACACTCACACCGAGAACAAGCCGTTCTTCAGAGACGTATCACTCATGCTTAGATCCAATCTCATGTGTCTGCTTCGATGTCCATACCACATGCTAATTACGTTTAAAGGAATAGTTCACCCTAAAATAAAAACATTTTCATTCACTCCAATGTCGATCCAAACCTGTATGACTTCTGAAGAACACAGAACGAGAAAAAAAGCATAAGAAGGATGCAAAGCTAATGTAGGGTTCATAAGACTTGAACTTTAGCAGTAGTATGACCACTATTTTTTTTTCCTTTTGCATCCTTTCCGAAGCATGAATATTCTTCATACATAGCATTTTTTTTGCAAGACACTGTCATTTTTGAGTAAACTATTCCTTTAAAGGGATAGTGTACCCAAAACTGAAAATTCCATCATCATTTACTCATCCTCAGGTCCTATAAAACGTTCGTTCATCTTTGAAACTAAGATATTCTTAATGAAAGAGCACGGCCTGAAGAGATATTTTGTGTTTTAAATGAAAGTCCATATAACCAAAACTTGCTTGATGCTTCAAAATGTTCATAAAAAAGCCTTTAATCTGGTTTAATCCAAGTCTTCAGAAGAGAAACGGTCACACTATATGATGGACAGATTTAAATTTTAGGCTTTCATTCACATATAAACATTGATCTACGCACATACACAGAGCACATCAAATATGGTAAATAAAACTCAATTGTACTTGTTTGACAAGCAAATATAGTTGAGCTGCCATTTACCATGTTACACAAAGCTAAAGTAGACTTCAAAATGTTGGAAAGCATATAATGACCACTATTACAATGGTACTTTTTGGTACTTTTTCAACCTTTTCAAAGCATCAACTTTGTTCAAAATTCCTCATTTTGCGTTCCACAGAAGAAAGAATGTCATACAGGTAAGACATCTTCATTTTTACAGTGAACTATTTCTTTAAGCATGTGAAGGTCTCCATTGTTATAGAAGAACAAAGTTTCACAAATACACTTGGACAACAAATCCTTTGCACTGAATCTGTCTACTCAGGTAAGGCAACTTCTGAACTAATAGTTTGCTTAAAAATAATGTAGGATTGACAGTTCTTGAGAAACAAATGTCCTTGTAATTTCCAGAGAGTGTATGAGAGTGATGGATGACAGCAATTAAGGGTGACATCTCTTTTGATGGAGGGAGCAGAAGGGTTTCTGTAATGATATATGACAACAGAACACCATCCATTTTACTACATATCTTAATTTCCAGAGATCATTTCAAGTCCAGGTTTGTCCTCCTTTAGAAAAAACATCTTTTTACATTATTCAACCAAAAATCTGCTTCACTGGCACATCACTGACTACAACAAATTAGACAGATGTGTTGTCCATTAAGAATGTAAGGGAAATGAAAATCAACCTAGAAATGGCTTACTTGTATTGTAGTTATCTGTGCATATTAAACTGGT
Organism: Sinocyclocheilus grahami; assembly: GCF_001515645.1. Classification (NCBI taxonomy): domain Eukaryota; kingdom Metazoa; phylum Chordata; class Actinopteri; order Cypriniformes; family Cyprinidae; genus Sinocyclocheilus; species Sinocyclocheilus grahami. Next base: position 298,793 of record NW_015505609.1, on the reverse strand, counting down.
ATAAAAAAGTATGTCAACATCGAAAAAATGACATACTTTAATTTCAAATTAGATCATACTCTCAATATAGCCCCGATACTTACAAATAACACAATTCTAGAGAATGAGAGCAAGTAAAATGTGAAAGACGGCAGGCCTAGCATCCGAACAAAACAGCATTCATTCATGCAAGATGACATCAGTGTTAGGTGATATCAAACGGCAGAACGCTGCTTTGCCTGCAGGCTGATGTACGAGATAACTTTTACATGCTATTATATTTGCATTTTTGGAGGCAAGACAGAGTGCTTTTAAAATGAAGCCAGGCAGACAACACATTTAGCCGCTTCGAAAAGAGCAAGAAGTTGCATTACATAATTATCACATGAATAAAGTGAATGAGCACTGGGATGAGCATACAGAAGAGCTCCTGCAAAATATATTTACACATATACATATTCAAAGTTAGGGGTCAGTAAGATTATTAATTAATTTAAATGATTTTAGCAAATGGCTGCAATATAACAAAGAGTGAAAAATTTAAGGGGGTCTGAATACTTTCCGTACCTACTGTATAAGATATTAATACTTTTATTTAGCACGATGCATTAAATTGGTCAAAAGTGACAGTAAAGATATTTATAATGTCACAAAAGATTATTTTTTTAAAATAAATGCTGATCTTTCCATTCATCAAGAATCCTGATAAAAATGATCACATCAAACTACAATGTTAAAGATAAAAAAATAAAAATTTGAGAAGCACAATGTTTTTTAAACATTGATAATTATATCAATTCAGCATATTAGAATGATTTTTGTAGGATCATGTGGCATTGAAGATTGGAATAAAGGCTGCTGACTATTCAGCTTTGCCATGACAGAAATACAATAGATTTTAAAACACA
>NW_015505609.1:228611-297856 GCF_001515645.1 Sinocyclocheilus grahami | reverse complement strand
AAACGTATATGTATATATTTTATATATTTACTGTATTTTTTATATATATGTATTTATATATATTTTAAATTAAATATATTTTAAATATTTAAATGTGTGTGTATATATATATATTAATAAAAATATAATTTTTTCTTAAATATATACATGCATGTGTTAGGGGTTGCACCGACTAATCGACCAGTCGACTTCAATACTCTGCCATGACGCTTTAAGCTTGATGTTGACTAGTCGCTGGTCCTATAGAGGGCGCAACAGGATAATAAATCTTAGAAGGACTTCCACATTTACGCTCCGTTTCCAAACAGTTAAAATGACAAATAAATGCATACTCTGAAAGCACTCCACAAGACATGTGTGATTATATTACTGGATGCTCGAAATTGAACGGGAGAATGCACGCTTTAAACAGCTTATTGTACAGGTAAGTTATTCGCCGTTCTAATCTAATGCGCTCCTGCACTGTAACGCACACACAGAGGCTTCAGAAAGTAGCGCGTACAGATCATCTCGCGCAGATCGCGTGCACACAGAATCATTCAGCGCAGAAATGTATTGTCAACACTGTTCTGTGATTTCTCAATAAAATAGCTTAGAACCTGAAAAGTTCAAGCATATATTTCTTAATAACCAAATCCCACAGCTTCCCTTCTAGTAGAGAGACGTTGCCAGGTAGAATGAATTCACACACGCAATCGCTCTCACTAATGCATTCATATGAATGTAATCTGACAAAGACAAAAGAACTGATAACAATGAGCTGTTATAGGAGCAACAGCCATGTGGGAAGCGCTGTGTCATATGTCATAGCTGTGCACAAGGTGTTTGTCTCAGCTCCAGACTTATTTGTTCATTAATGACGTCATCATAGTCGACTTTGACTCGACTTTCATCACATAAAAGTCGACTTTAAAAAATCAGAGGTCATTCAACCCCTACTAAACAACTACATTACTAACTATTAGTAAGCAGAAAATAAGGAATTTGAGGCAGAAGTCATAGTAAATAGTAAATATTGGACCGTAAAATAAAGTTTGACCAAAGTTTCTAGAAAAAAAAATCAAACTATTACTTGACTAAGCATGTTGCCTCACTTGAATCCAACAGAACTCTTTGGAAAAAGTATTTTTTTTAATGAGAAAGACACTCCTCCTCCAGCAAAAAGCAGCTGAAAATAGTGTGCCAGAACATCTATCCAGTAACACTCATATCCTCCTTGCTAAGGACTGAGTCAGTCATCAACGATGTAAATGCACTGTTCTGAAAAAATTACTGAAATAATAAATTATGTGAATCTCTGTTTGTGTGTGTACTTCTTCTGTTAAAAATTACTATAATTTCTAAGAAAAATTCTGGAGACAAGACAGAAACGCACCAGAGTTTTGCCACTCGGCTTACGTGATAAGAGAGATAACGTTTTACTATGATGTTTGCCATGCAAACACAGTCAGATCACACACAGTGGTTGGAATGCATACAAGGCTGACATAAAACACACATGCGCAAATCCAGGCATAGTGAGAAGATATAAGCATGTACCAGTTAGTACCATACCTATTCATACGATAAGATGGAGAGAAGTAGATGAGATAAGAGCAAAGCATGGGATAGAGATTGTTAAGATGTCATTTATTAGTCATATTTACATTCACTAATCTGGTCAAAGATTGATGGTAAATATTAGAATGTCTTGAACAGAGTCCAACATAATAGACGGGATCAAAGGGTTTTTAATATCCACTATGAAGTGATGTAAACTTATCACACAATAAGACCTGTCGCATAGATGTAGTCAGATCAAATAGCGAGAGCTCTGAGAGCCATCCAGCCACAAAACACTGTGTGACAGAAAAAAGACAAAAAAACCCTCAGTTCACTAATTGCTCACATGCACCTAATTGCTTCATATTGCCGCCAGGCAGAGGAATGCCTAAACAAAGGCTGAGATCTGCGACAGCTATTGTTTCCATGGGAAATGAAGACTATCCATTTAGAGCTTCAAAAGAGGAGGTTCGAGAGGAAACCAGGGGCTGAGAAAAATAAGCTTGTGTATTTCAAAGAAGAGAACTGAGAAATAAGGAAGCTGTAGTGTCTTCATAAACATCCAGAAGGCATTAGCTTATAAACACGCTTAGGGAAAAAGAGTCTGCAAAACTGGAAAAGTGAGTGGTGCTATTTCTACAAAAACTACCGCCACAATGCTGGGGTGTCCTCCACAAGACATGTGTGATTATATTACTGGATGCTCGAAATTGAACGGGAGAATGCACGCTTTAAACAGCTTATTGTACAGGTAAGTTATTCGCCGTTCTAATCTAATGCGCTCCTGCACTGTAACGCACACACAGAGGCTTCAGAAAGTAGCGCGTACAGATCATCTCGCGCAGATCGCGTGCACACAGAATCATTCAGCGCAGAAATGTATTGTCAACACTGTTCTGTGATTTCTCAATAAAATAGCTTAGAACCTGAAAAGTTCAAGCATATATTTCTTAATAACCAAATCCCACAGCTTCCCTTCTAGTAGAGAGACGTTGCCAGGTAGAATGAATTCACACACGCAATCGCTCTCACTAATGCATTCATATGAATGTAATCTGACAAAGACAAAAGAACTGATAACAATGAGCTGTTATAGGAGCAACAGCCATGTGGGAAGCGCTGTGTCATATGTCATAGCTGTGCACAAGGTGTTTGTCTCAGCTCCAGACTTATTTGTTCATTAATGACGTCATCATAGTCGACTTTGACTCGACTTTCATCACATAAAAGTCGACTTTAAAAAATCAGAGGTCGTTCAACCCCTAGCATGTGTGTGTATTTATGTATACTTAATAAATATACACATTACACACATATTATGTAAATAAAAACTTTTATTTTGTATGCAATTAATCGCGACAGCACTAATATACAGGTGCATCTCAATAAATTAGAATGTCGTGGAAAAGTTCATTTATTTCAGTAATTCAACTCAAACTGTGAAACTCGTGTATTAAATAAATTCAATGCACACAGACTGACGTAGTTTGTCTTTGGTTCTTTTAATTGTGATGATTTTGGCTCACATTTAACAAAAACCCACCAATTCACTATCTCAACAAATTAGAATATGATGACATGCCAATCAGCTAATCAATTCAAAACACCTGCAAAGGTTTCCTGAGCCTTCAAAATGGTCCCTCAGTTTGGTTCACCATGGGGTATTGTCAAGAGGAAAATGAGAAACAAGAGACCAAAAAATGCAGATGAGCTGAAGGCACTGTCAAAGAAATCTGGGCTTCCATACCACCTCAGCAGTGCCACAAACTGATCACCTCCATGCCACGCCGAATTGAGGCAGTAATTAAAGCAAAAGGAGCCCCTACCAAGTATTGAGTACATGTACAGTAAATGAATATACTTCCAGAAGGTCAACAATTCACTAAAAATGTTTTTTTTATTGGTCTTATGAAGTATTCTAATTTGTTGAGATAGTGAATTGGTGGGTTTTTGTTAAATGTGAGCCAAAATCATCACAATTAAACAAACCAAAGACTTAAACTACTTCAGTCTGTGTGCATTTAATTTATTTAATACACCAGTTTCACAATTTGAGTTGAATTACTGAAATAAATGAACTTTTCCACGACATTCTAATTTATTGAGATGTACCTGTATTTATAAATAACACTTTTTTAAATAAATGCAGCCTTGGTGAACATTCTTTCCAAAATTTGAAAAATATTACCAACCCCAAACTTTTGAATGGTAGTGTTTATAGATTAGATTTTTAAAGATCTATGTAAAATAATATCCGTTTAAATATTAATATATTAATTTATATAATGTATATGATTAAAGTTAATGAGAATACTGTACTTGCATGTAGGCCTGTCACGATAACAACTTTTTGCTGTGCGATATATTGCCCCAGAAATAATTGCGATAAACAATATTATTGTCATTTTAAAGACCATTTTATACCACTGAATATTTAATTATAATGTAACAGCATAATAATGCAAGAAGGCCTACACACTTCCAAATGACAACAAACTTTTAAAGAATTTTTAGATCATGGAAATTAAGTATCAAAATATTAGATACCTTAAAAAACCTGAATAAATAGTAAATAAACATTTTCTAACAAAAAGTAACAAGTAGAAAAAAAGAAAAATGCACAAAGAACTTGTATGGAGATTTTTCCATCTACAGATTATTCCCTGACATTCTTTTCCTCTGTAAATTAAGGGTGCAGATAAACCACAGTTTTAACAGGGGGGCAAACAGTTCTTCACACAGGGCCATGCAGTTTTGGATTTTGTTTTCCCTAAATAAAAACCTTCATTTAGAAACTGCACGTTGTGTTTACTTGTGTTATCTTTGACTAATATTTAAATTTGTTTGATGATCTGAAACATTAATGTGTGACAAACATGCAAAAAAAAAAAGAAATCAGGAAGGGGGCCAACACTTTTTCACACCACTGTATATTGTGCGATAAGTCGATATATTGATTATTGCGACAGGCCTACTCGCAAGAGCTCATCACAACGCATTTCAGGACTGGCTTACGCTGACCTCCTTATGATGATGTACTTATAAAGCTGTCTAGATAGGCAGGTGCTTGTTTTTGGAACAGAGTTTCAATGTACAGTGATTATGTAGTCCGAATGGGTTTCACTGAGGTCAGAGCTCCTGGTTCACTTTAATTGTGAGCACGGAATTCATAAGGACCAAACTGCAGGTAGAAAACAGACCCAGCATAATCAATATTTGCCCGAAACATCCTCACCTTTAAATGGTATAATTGGCCTTGCAGATCTGCAACCTCACAGACACATGCAGTAAATAACAAAGCAGCATGTGTAAAGGTGAACCGCACCCTAGGAGTGGCGGAGTCCCGTCTGCAATATTTCAGCGGCATGCTGTTTATCTAAGTCGGTGGTGAGGAAAGAGGTGTAATGCATGCCATGACCTTTGAAATAATACACTTTTTCTTGCTGGCCAGAATATTCCGGCTGACTTCCCTCCAACAGTCACTTAATCAATGTTGGGCAGGTGTGACGTTGGTCTCTCTCTTCCTCCTTTATCCGCATGGGTCTGGTTTTTCTGTCTTGCCCTCTTTCCTATGTGTCCTCCAGTTTATTGTGTCTTGGTATGATCTACAGCTCTGCCACAGGCACATAGCTGTTATTTATGCTACGGCACTGATTTGTACATAACACGTGTGACCCATTACCACAACCGAAGGGTGATCTGCTCACTCCACTCAAGCGCAACGGCCCGAGTCACCTTGAGCCATGACAGCCGTGTGGAAATCACACGATCTGCTATCTGTCAAAGCGCCTTATATAGACTAGACTAGAGAGTTTTTTTTTTTAAACATATGTTATGCAGACGAGCATATATGTCATGTTTTTTCATGTATCTGGCTGATTACATTATGTACGCTTACTAGGGATGCACGGTATATTGGTGGCTAAATTGTTATTGGCAGATATTGCCATGTTTTTAAAAATTATTACTAGTATTTTTTAATTACTGTTTTTAAATATTATTGATATCATTGATATCATGCCTGGTCTCATAAAGGCCATCAGCAAAAAAACTAACAAAAAAAACAAACAAGTACTGTAAAAAATACTGTAAATGAATAACATACAAAATAATATATATTAATAATATTATGATTAAATTAATATAACATCAAATAAAATAATACAATACAAATTAGATATTATAAATATAGAATTGTAAATAAAATATTAATAAAGGAATATTATAATTTTTATTAAAACATTAAGTTAATTCAACATCCTGTACCATTTGCATTTTTACACTTCTGAACAGTAGTGCATATGGTGTGGAAAAAAAATAGAGTCGGTATAATATTTTAATGTTTTTTAAATAGGAGTGGACAATGAAGTCTCTTATGCTCACCAAGGCTGCATTTATTTGATCAAAGCTATAGTAAAAAAGAGGAATATTATTATTAAATATTATTAACATTTAAAATAACTTTTCTTTTTTTAATATATTTTAAAATGTAAATCATTCCTGTGAACATTCAAACACCTGTTTAGTTGAATTACTTCTGATAGAGTTCACTTTAATGTGATGTGCATGAATAGTGTAAGATGGCAGTAGCTGTAAATGAAGCCCCCTCGGCTCTGTGTATGTGACAGCCTTTACTTATTCGTTCAGTCTGCTAGACAGAACAACGCAGATCAAACACATGAACCTCTCTATTAACACATCTTCTCTTCAGGCTGTGCTAGAGCTCTGACACTGAGCTAATCAAATTAAACATAAAACAGACTGTATAGCTGCCACTCCTACCACATTTCATCAAACCAACAACATCACGACCTGAAACACCACAGATGACCACAAAACTTGAATGTACTACATTCACAGCTTTGGAACGTCCTGTGCCGTTTGCATTTTTGTTTGTTTTTCCAACCCAGTTGCATCTTAAAAGAGTTTTGAATACATTTTGCTTAAGTAAAAGATTTGAATATTGCAAATACTCTCAGACACCAGTAAAAGTAAATATATTATTGTCATTAAGTATATTTTAAAGTTCTTAAAGTTTAAAAATAACTGATTTCTATTCGAACACGTTTTAAAATATCATGTATTCCTGTGATTGTAAAGCTGAATTCACTCTAACATGTTGATTCGTTATTTTACAATACAGTGCAATCACTCTGTTAAAGATTGCATGCTAGGAACACATGTCTGGAAGGATGGCATTTAGTGAATTTACCTAATAAAATGACATTTTGATAATAAAAAAAAAACACCTCTGCAACCTAAATTATGCCCACTATACAGCACAGCCTCATATTTCATTACCTGGTCACAGAATCTCACATATTGTTACCCTCACTTTTACCTCTCCTGTTCAGCGGACTACATTATTCAATTTATTTAGCTTTTGAAAGTGAAAGCCTATGACCATTTCACCCTGAAGCTACACTGACCAGGCTGTCGGACATATGACGACTCAAAGTGTGAACTGCTCCAATTACGCGGCCTAGTGAGCATGGCTGTCAGAGCCACAGGGCTGCTTATTTAAAATTACCAGAGCAACATCAGTCAGAGAACAGCCACTACAGACAATATCAGCTCTAAAGATTTAGAGCCTGTGTTACAAATCTGAGGTCATTTCCTCCAAACCAAACTGGACTGGAAAGAGCTTACTATATGGGCCAGGGTTATAAACGCATCTGCTGTAGTGAATCGCTAGTGACTCCAATGAGATCTGGCAGCTACAAACATGTTCTATCATTAATTACTGATGTTAGTCAAAATTAGGGAAAACAGCCTTTAATTTGGATTGTGCAACAAGCCGCAACTCGAACTAGTCTTTATTTAAAATCCAGTAATTGAAGCTAAATCGCAAAGCCCTCGAAAATGAGGCAGGGATACCGATACAGACTCTAGGTGAGTGATTCCACCCAGCCATATTGCACGAGTCCTTGGGAGAGTCCGCCCTCGACAGACGCAGTTTGTAACTGTCAAACGCTCATGATCTACAGTGCTGGGCTTCAAGCCAGCAGATGGTGGGAGAAATTAAACTTGTGACATGGACCGTTGACTGGAGCCGGGGAAGCAGTTGGAGACCACACCTGTAAAGCAGAGGGGGTCTGCGTGCGATGCGTGAGAGCGCTTCCCTGGAATGTGCATAAGCAAATTATGCTCTTCCAGGAAAACTGAAAGTTTCTATTCAGGAAAATGAACTGTCATTCAGGTTCAAATTCAAAAGCTTATTGTAATGAAACACACAGTTGATGACACATGGTGTCAGTAACATGGTGGGCGATACTGATCCAGATTAGTCTTTGCCTTTACTTGACTAGCTGGAAAAATAAAAATTGAAAATACCAGAAACAAATGATTTTCATGGCATTTGGTGCCTATGACAATTCTAGAATCTGCATTGTTCCACCGACGCAAACAAAACAAGGCCTCCTTAAAAACTTTCAAGAGTGTGATTCATTGTTTCTTGTGAATACTTTGCAGCGGAAAGTTTTTTTTTTTACACTTTTTTTCTCCACATTTGTGCAACACGTGACATGTTTCACAAACTGATCTAGTAGATAAAAACAAAAACACAGAACTAAAAATAAGTGAACAAGTTATAACCTGTTGTTGTTTTTTCCCAAGAATTGTAAAACATAATATGATCTGATAAGAACTGAAGAAACTGCTGCTTGTGAATGCAATTTGATTCGTTTTCCAATAATTGCTCATTCTTTCTTCCTCGAAACTACAAAAAAATGATTATTAATGGAATCTGAATCAGAACAACAAGTGAACTAAGTCAAATCTGAATCAAAACGACAAATATTACATTCCTTACAATTCCCATCCCAACTCGTTACTAAATTGCTAATTCAATATTCATTCACTGACAGTGAGTAATGTTTAGCAATTACATTGTCAGGTTTGAGCCACTTTGATAGACAAGAGCTCCAGGAGTTTTGTAAGCATACCCGTAGAGCTTTTGAAGATTATATCTAATGAGGAAACCGCATCCTCAATGTACAGAAATATTTTACCGATCCATCATTTAAAAGCATTCCTGTGGTTTTAGAGGACATTGGGAGTTCTTTCTAATTCCTCACTATGTGACACGCAAAAGCATGTACATCATCATGTTAATATGAGACCAGACAAGACCATAAAATGCACCGGCCAAAAATGAGAGGAACTCCTTTTTTCTTTTTTTTTTACCATCTGGGGGGACGGTAGGAAAAGTTCTGAAGCAAATGCACCCAGAATTATACCTTTTGATTGTGATTTAGCGGATGGAATGAAAATCATTAAACCGAACAATGCAAAAGTACATGTAACAAACTGCTTTGCATTCAGTCTTCGCTGCAGTCCTTGAGTGTCAGTAATGTCAAATCTCTCCGCTACAGAGAAATGAGGAGCACAAATGGGGTGCAGCTAGACGAAGTCATTATGAATTCACACAGAGGCCCATGTTGGCATCCGCACAATGTGATTACAACAGAGGCATGGCAAATTTTTATTCAACAGGCAACAGCTGTGAGCAACTAACGCCCACAACCTTGGTGCAAGTGCAGCCTAGAAGTTGAAATGAAACCTGCTGGTATTCCTCACGACGTGTAGTGTGTGGCGACATGCGAACCCTGAAGACATGTTAGGATGCATCAGTGGCCCTCTAAGGAAAAGGACTTGTTCACGCTTCTAGAGCAACCATACATATCATAATCGCAACAGAAATGCTCTCATAATTGCCTTCTGTTTAAATTGGGTTCAATTATGTTAAGTTCACATTAATTGTTTAGCAATATGATTCAAGTAGCTAATTAGAAAGGCAGACGCAGTGACTCATATTTTCCTAAGCTGTGTGCGACCAGCTAAACTCAGGTGGGAGTGATTCCTGTGACTGAAACAAGTTCTAGCACATTAACACACGTCTGTAAACCAGGTCATTCAACATTAAGAAGTTTAACTCTCTTAAGTACATAATGGCTTGCTGTTTGAGAGATACGGTCATTTTTTTCCCTTCCACCTTGCAAGATTCAACCGAACCAAACCAAACCGGAAAACCAAACAAAAAAGCAAAGCACACACATAAAAAACAAACAAACTTTATACTGCTTAAGGTTGCTTTATGTTTAACTTGCTTTTACATGGCTCTCTGAAATACTATTCTAATTGGTCAATCATGCGATAACTGCTTTCCCACATGACTGTGCTCACTTCTCTCATATCGCTTTACATATTGTTCTCTCAATTTAATGTTAAATGTCAGTGTTTATGTTGCCATAATGACTGGCTGACCGTATAATGTGAATTACACCTTGGTATACTGCATGATTAGCATATTCATACCATCTCTGTTCCAAGAAAATGGCCAAAGAAACACTGTACCTATTGGATTTAAAGCAGTGTTAGCACCACAGTTCTGCCCGGGTTGAACAGTGATCAAAATCAATGTGTTATATTTCAGCCTAATATAATTTCTATGAGTTTAAGATGAGGTGATTGCATCTCTGGCAGAGATTCCCAAGACCCTCCAAATGTGCCGCAGAGGACATCCTTTTGTAAGTCATTAGAGAACATCATTATCATTCAGCTTCTCCTTTGTGCTGGTCTTTCAGCATTGCTGTAGGACACAAATGATGCATTGCTTGCTATGAACAGTGAGCTATAAATAGAGTTCATTCAGTCCTGCAGGATCCTGTGAGCGTCCATCTTATCCACTTCACTGTGGAAAGCAGCTAAAAGAGCCAAACTGCCTGCCTTCAATATGGAACCTCTCTCTTCGTCTTCCTCTCTGAACAGGGCCAGAGGACTCAACATTCATCAGATGATTTCTTCATTCGAGGCTTCTAATTTCAACCAAATGGCCTTGGTCTGCTCATACACAGAGGTGAAAAATAAGATTAGAAGGGATTACACTGTGGGCACGTGTGTAATCCCAAACACATGGTGCTGGGGTGGGTCAGCCGTTACTACAAGGAATTCTGTGGGATATTTTAAGATATTAATTTCAATAGTGGCTGAATTTTCGACATTTCATCACATGCTCATGTTCCAGTCTCATGCTTCGGGCTTATTTCTCAGCACATGAATATATCGATGATTTACATGCAATCCAGGTGGCAATGGAAATATGGGTAAGGGGGTTATTCTTAAAATGAGGGCTCACAACCTAATACGCTACTATTGACGCAAGACACTATAAATGTAAAATCAATCGACAACCGCTTTGACTAATAATAAATCTTTATAAACAATTTTATAAAAGGCCACATTGGTGCTGGCAGTGTGTAAATGTGCATTTCGTTTTTGTTTTGTTATCTTTACAAATGTATTAATTTTACAATCCACTAGCCATTCCAATGATAAAATACTGAATAATAAAAAATGTATTTTATAAGCAACATTTTTATAATTAATAATTTTATCACTTGTTATGAAAGTGAAAAGTGAAAGTTACGTGACATGTGGCCAAGTATGGTGACCCGTACTTAGAATTAGTGCTCTGCATTTAACCCATCCTAAGTGCACACACACAGCAGTGAACACACACACACCGTGAACACACACCCGGAGCAGTGGGCAGCCATTTATGCTGCGGCGCCCGGGGAGCAGTTGGGGGTTCAGTGCCTTGCTCAAGGGCACCTCAGTCGTGTTATTGAAGGTGGGAGAGAGCGCTGTACATTCACTCCCCCCACCTACAATCCCTGCCGGTATGAGACTCGAACCCGCAACTTCCCCAGCTATGGCTAGATGATTTTAAAAATAAACTGGTAGGTAGAATTCAAATTCAACTAGGCTCATTTCCCACTCCCACTCCATCTTCTCCTGACATTCTTCACTATCCTGTCCAATTAAAGGCATTTTATGAAAATTAAAGGCAGGTATTTATGAAATACCGGTCAAATCAAGGGCCATCAAATGGCAACAGGGGCGTCTTACCTTCCAGCACAGTAAGTTTGGCACTGGTGTTGATTTCTCCCACACTGTTGGTGGCTGTGCACTCGTAGATGGCCTCGTCCCTGTGAGTACGTAGCGGCTGTATGCGGAGAACTGAGCCCGAGCCATCATCAAATTCAATCACCTGAGAAAGAAAGACACACTGTCAAATATTTTTCTCTCCTCTCGTTCTAAATTTACGACAAACCTTCAGACAGATCGTATATCGTATAAAGAGCGGTGGGTCTTTAATCACCTCCCTCTGAACTTTCAGCCAAGTACTGTCTTGAGTTATTCTCTTGGAACTGCCACGTCTATCCAAGGCGGATATTGTGACAACTGTTGACGGGATGGGCTCATTTTCTTGTGTATAAAAAAAAACAAAAAAAACAAACACAAATTTCAGCCCTGCTGTGGTGCTGAAGACCTAAAATCAGCAAGGTGTGTATGGGGCTAGAACAGGATACTTAAAGAATACTTCAGAGATGATACATTTAGTGCATTTAGGCTGCTGTGTTCTCCTCCCACACAGAGATCTACATCGCCTCATTTCGGGAAAAGAACAGGGCTAGGCAACATGGTTGAAAATAGCCTGAAAAAATATATTTTTACGACATTTGACAAAGCAGCTCCAAAACATATTTGGACACTGAAGCAAAACCTAAAATGTACGGTATTATGACAAATGTTTGTCAGATACCAGTTGGTTTGACATTTTTAGATGTGTTTTAACCCCTTAACTGTCAGGTGGGACGCTTGGCACTCTTTTTCTTGTTGTCCTTTTTCTCTATCAAATCTTTTAGTAATCATCATAAATCATATATCATTTGAAAGCTTAGAAGCCCAAGATTCATCCTGTGAAAACCATTGAAATCAGACATTGCGTTACCATGGAAATGGTACTTTAAAATATTTTGGCGATCTCCTCCCCCTTAGTGGGCAGTGTCAAGTGTCATATTACAAAATGCATTACGCTCTTTTACAATCAAAACTTTTTATAATCTTGACAAAAAAACATATCATTGGAAAGGTCTGAGTCTCTGGATTCCATATTTGGAGGATTTTATAATTAATTTCCGTATTTATTTTGAGATAGATGTAATATTGACAGAGAAATCTAGACATTTAAAATGCATTAAAAAATCGAATAGAGTTTGGATGGCACCCCGTATATTATTTAGGGTGGTATAACGCCCTAAATAAAATCTCACAAGAACCTCAATTTTTTTCATATCAACTTCAAATTTGATAAAATTAATATAGTGCATTTTCTTTACAGTAAATGTAAACTACCATAACTTTTTGATACTTAATTTTTTAATTTTTTTTAATTACAATCTGCTGATTTTCTTCTTTAAAAAGAGACCAAACTTATGTCTGTATTCCAAAGTGTTCATAAATTACAACAATTTAAGTTTGGATAGTGCACCTGCATGCCTATTTTAAAAAATGGGGGGTGACAGTTAAGGGGTCACTGTATTTATTTCTTAAATAAACATATAAATAATTTTTAAATAAATAAAATAAATATTTATTTCTTAGTAAATAAAATAGTAAGAAGTATTTGTATTACATAAAATGCAACAATATTTAATTATATATATTTTTTTGCTCCAAAACAAACAAACAATCACTCAACACTATTTATCTATTTTTGCAGTGAAAGTGTCCAAATACTTTTTTGTTTGTTTGTAACCAAGTTTTTTTTTTTGCTTAAAGCAGCCCTGTTCCCTGTTGAAAAAGAATAAAATAATGGGGCTCCATACTGACCCTAAACCATCCCGAGGTCATCACACCTCTTTACATTTACTTCCGATCTCAGCTTAAACCACAACACAGATAGAACAGGAATTAGGGCAAAGGGAATAGAGGGACAACACAGAGGGGTGTGACGTGGCTGACGGCAACACAAAAGAATATATCAGCGTAAGAAGAAAAACAAGAGTGTTGCGCAAACGACTGACGATGGAAAGCAGAAAGGCATCATAATGATGTGGCATGGGAGAGACACTGACATGCCAAGGAGAGGCAGGGAAAGACAGTTAGTCACCTCAAAGCGCTGGGAGCTAACTTTCTTTCCTTTCTTCATCCATGTGATCCGAGGCTTGGGCTCACCCGCTGCTTGGCACACAAAGGATGCCACTCCTCCCGAAATCCCCGTCTGGTCCTCTGGAGATTTGATGAAATTTGGCAAGCCTTGAAAAGTGATGTAGAAAGAAAAAAAACAGAGAGAAAAAAGCAGCCATTAGTTCCTGAACTGTGGTCGTGCAAAACCATTGTTAAACTAGTTATGAACGGGAATCCTTCAGACTGGAACTAAGTTAACACCTGCAGCTAAGCCTGAGAGAAATGTTCCCCCTCAAGTCACCTAATACTTGTCAGAATGATCCATTCTCTGAATAACAGCTTATAGCTAATAAAAGCTACAGCTAATAAAAAATAGACATTGTAACATTAATAAAAAATACTAGTGCTGTCAACTGACAAACATCAAACTAATCAAATATTTGACAAAAGTGACAAACAACTGATCAAATATTTGAGAAATGTTTTGTCATAATTTTACAAAACATAAAAAAACAGCTTTAAAAGTCAATGAGGCAGTCACAAGCAGCACGTTAAAATGTGTCAAGATAAAAATAGTTCAACATCTCGAGAACCCTGCATTATGTTCCGATGCACTCTGTCTAGTTCTGTCAGTTTAACTCATTCATTAATTATTAAAAAAATTAACATGCTAAAAGATGAACTTTAATTGGTCACATTATTATTTAATTAAATCACACTGGAAGCCCTATAAAATAGACATTGCATACATTTAATAGTCAATATTTGTCCATATAATCACACAAAATGCAAGTGTTAACTTGACAGACTTAAAAAAAAATACAAAACAGACATTGAATACATCAACTGTCTTTTTTTGTACATTAATCACATTATTGTGACAACCCAGGAAAACATATACATTAATTTTTTTTTCTTCTTAATAATTAAATTAAATTAAGTGTTACGGTCTGGGATAACAGAAAATAAACCGTTAATATGATTCAACAGCCAAACATGGCCCCAATAATTAACAAACACTCACACGTGGAGGTGAAAAGGAATCAAAACACTTCATTCTCTATTCAAAAGGAGGAACGCTGACAATAGTATGGCAAAGAACTTATGGCTAAACAACATTCAGGGTTGTTTTTAAACAGGCCAGTCGGAGCACGCTGCAGCTCATGGTTTTTTGGCAGAGCAGTTCACACACCCTGCATCTTTGTCATGCATTTACAATACAAACAACAATGGGACATGTTTCATCACTGCTCAACTAGGTAGGACTGTGCGAAGATAAAGACCCACACATATCGCCTGACTCATTTCAAACACGTAATGGCTTGTTTCAAAGAACATCAGTGCCAGATCAAGCAGAGCAAGACCATTTGGCAGAATTGCAGCTACTGCGCAACATTCCGCGGAAGTAGTGGGTGACGCGGGTGAAAGGTGAATCACACGGTAAAGCCAGATATAAACATCATGGCATACAGATATTATCAAAAATAATACAAGCAACTCTTTGTAGTTGCTCTCACAAGGGTGGGAAATCATCTTCAAGGACAAGCAGGCCAGTGTTTGACCTTATAAGACATGTACAAGGACAGATTTAAACTGTGTTTGTCTAGAATGTGCACCAAGCTGTTTTTTTGATGTTCCTGTTTGCTAAAAAATAAAAAGGAGCTACATAATTTAATTAATATAATAATGATTAAATAAATAGAAAATAATAATGATAATATTTATTATTATTATGTTATAAAGTTGACAGTGTATCTCATTTTCTACCCAGCTATTAATGCAATGATCTATAAACCTGAGAAACACATTTCATTCAAATGTATCTTAATATCAAATTTATAAGCAGTTTAACACAATATATTTGCTTGCAAAATTCAGTGATCAATAAACAAGATTAAGGCAAGAGTGATGAGAAACTTTGGGAAAAAATATACAAATACAAGTTATTCTCAAATGTATATTCACTGCAAACAAATAACATATATATTTAAAATTTATTTTAGAAAATACACATTTTAGAAATTTGCTTTTAGATTTATTTTAGACAAAAACGTACTAAAACCGCTGCATCGCCCAATCAAGTAGGCTAATCAATCAATCAATCAATCAATAAATAAATACATTTGTAAACATTAAATATTATACTAGACATATCACTTGTATTACCCTTATACCATTCACTAATGCCATCAGATCAGAAACACAACCATATTGAATCTAACAGAAAAATGGACTCTCATCTGTAAATACTTCACCTGCATTAAATATGAAAAACATAAACTGGACCCTGAAAACCACTTTTAACCTGATCTCAGTTTATCAGTCCCATGATTTCTGATAATCTCCTTCATAAGGAGGACACAAAAATCCATTATCACAGTGAAACACCTCCAGTGAACCACGGGTGTCCTAGCGGGTGGTCCACGGTGGGATTCTAATCCTCTCTTAGTCAAGGGAGAGATAAATTACAGCAGTGTGGAGACTACATGCGGTAGTACATATGATTCTCTTGGAGGGAAGAAGCCAAGGGAATACGGTGCCGCCACAACGGTGTCCTTCCTCCTCTATACTTCGGGATCAGAAGGATAGTGCTGAAGAAAACAAAATCAATACCTAGTTAACATAACATAGCACCTACGGGTAAGGTGGATAAGTACTGACTAGCAGACTTTGTGTTTGTTAAATCATCAGTGCAGTGTGCCAGGCGACTGGGGCTGCTCTTGCTCTAGGACATAACCCCCACTGAAGCTTTATCTGAGAAGAAGACACCCACAACTGTTAGGTTGTTTGTGTGTATGCACCTGCATGTGTATCCATTGTAAAATCTAAGCCAATGTGTACCACACCAGCACCTCTATGACCCACAGGAGTATTGGCTGGCCTGACATTTAAATGACATTTACGTGCTGGTTCCTCTAGAGACCGGTTTGATTGGCACCACAGAGCAATGCATTCCCTCATAAAAGCCTTTCTGGCCACTTTTATTTCTGTTATACACACACAAAGGAGTGGAAAGGGAGTTTTGAGAGCTTTCGGCCTCCTCTCATGGATAGCTTCTGGTAGTTTCATGGGTAAAACCCAACAAGATTCTCCAGTTACCTTGCTGGGAGTTTCCCAAGACATGGATACTTGGATGTGCATGTGATTTAAAGCTTGAGATTAGCGTCAGTTTGACATTCAAGAGTGCTTCTGTCATGACAATTCTATTAGATGTACTCAGCATGTGGGTTTTCCCCCCATTGTTTATGAGCAAGGATCAGCGGACAGTAACCCATCTGGGCACATGTTTTGAATTAAAGTGCATATAAACTTCTGAGAGTTTAGGCAGATGGGATGCATGAATGAACCACAGAGGTCCTGGGGAAAGACAGATAACTAGAGTGTAGACAGGCAGATAATTGGTTTGATCAATACTTTGATAAAAAAAAAGTCAACTTTGGCTCTACCAATGAATGGTCTTTAATAATAGCACTCAACAACACATTCTCCACTAACTATTGTAAGTTTTGTTTGGATAATGAACATTTACACACAGCCTGAAACAAGGAGGAAAATACATCTACAACCATTTAGACTGCCCAATAACTACAGACAACAACACTAATTATATTACTAATATTAAAGGGATAGCTCACCTAAAAATAAAAATGTAATGTTTATCTGCTTACCCCCAGGGAATCCAATATATATGTGACTTTGTTTCTTCAGTAGAACACAAACAAAGATTTTTTAAACTCAAACCGTTGCAGTCTGTCAGTCATATATAGTGGCAGTCAATGGCCCCACTGCTTTGAGAGTAAAAAAACATACACAGACAAAACCAAATTAAACCCTGCGGCTCATGACGATACATTGAGGTCTTAAGACACGAAACGATCGGTCTGTGCAAGAAACTGAACAGTATTTCTATAAAAAAAAATGTTTTACCTCTGATCCACCACATTGTCTAACTGTCCTGAGCGCGTTCACAACATCCGGCGCATGACGTCAAATTAATACGGTTGGGCAAACAATTCCACGTTGTCTGATGATATATCAAAATTGTCTCTTCTATTGTGATGACATGTACTTCTAAATAGCTTTAGATCATGGCAGTGCCAGTGAACACGTCCACAATCTCTCTGCACTGTGTAAATAATGAGTTGTGTAAAACAGATCGCTTCCGCACATGTGTCTACTATCGTAGATATGTATAGATGCCCAATTCGACTGCTCCAGATACGTTGACGCGTCCGCCATTTTGGAATATATCGCGGCCCATAGAAACAGTTACTAATGAGGCATCTACTTATATATATCTATGTCTACTATGCCAGAGCACGCACGCAGACATACACGTGTCGGATGTTGTGAACGCGCTCAGGACAGTTCGGACATTGCGGTGGATCAGAGGTAAAATATTATATAAATACTGTTCAGTTTCTTGCACAGACCGATCGTTTCATGTCTTAAGACCTCAATGTATCGCCACGAGCCGCAGGGTTTAATTTGGTTTTGTCTGTGTATGGTTTTTTTTACTCTTAAAGCCGTGGACCCTATTGACTGCCATTATATGACTGACAGACTACAACAGTTTGAGTTAAAAATCTTCATTTGTGTTCTACTGAAGAAACAAAGTCACCTACATCTTGGATTTTTGGGTGAACTATCCCTTTAATATATTTAATACTGCTAATACTACTAATAAATAGAGTATTGTATCAACGATAATAATTATTATTGTTATTCTTGTAATAATAATAATTATTATTATTATTATTATGTCAAAAAGATTTTGATTCTGCATATTGGTTATCAGACTCTTGCATGAAAACAATTTGCATCATTCATAAAAA
The DNA here is from genome assembly GCF_001515645.1 of Sinocyclocheilus grahami. Taxonomy (NCBI): domain Eukaryota; kingdom Metazoa; phylum Chordata; class Actinopteri; order Cypriniformes; family Cyprinidae; genus Sinocyclocheilus; species Sinocyclocheilus grahami. The sequence goes on along the minus strand of NW_015505609.1, from coordinate 279,506 downwards.
GGCAGTATTCATGTGTGAAATAACATCCTTAAGTTGTTAAATGAATAGAAGTAGTATCACTGTATCATTTAGTATGATTAAGATACTATTATAGTTGTTAATATTTTGAAGTAGTTTTTGTTTTTCTATTTTAAATGTTCATTTAAAGTTTTAATAATTTTGTTGTGTTTTTGCCATTTTTAAACTTTTTTTTATGTCTATACAGTTTGTATTATTTTTTATGTCAGTTTAGTTTTAGTCATTTTAAACTACATGAAAATGAGAAACATTGCCTTTGCAACAAGCTGAAATAAAATAATAGTTTAAATGGTTTAATATACAGATTTTTTCTTTTTTTAAATAACCCTGGTCTAGTCCAGTCTGAAACAACCTGAGGTACCATTTGGAACCATAGGACTTGCTAAAAAGCATAAAAGACCAGATTAGTTACATGTATTGTGGTGTTTATTGTATGTTCTGATTGAGCTGGCAATCAAGAGGACTTTTTCAGTGGCCAGTGACTTTATCCTCTAGGTGCTCTTGAAACATTTGTAGAGCTCTCAAAGTCTCAAAGCCAACATATTGGCATAGTGCAGTTGTGCCCTCAACATGTTTGTGAATTGACAGAGGAGAGGTTCAGGGCTCAGGGTTACTTTATGCTCAAAGAAACTCTGTTGAGAACACAGGTCAAAGGAGGAGATGAGAGGGACCAGGCCTGACCTCCCAGGTGGCTGTGCTGTCGTCCCAGTCCATTTGTATTAACTAACTCAATAAATCCACAGGTGCCAGAACAGGTGGCCTTGGAAACCTGTTGACATTTATTTCCTACAGTCTAGAGTCATGCTTTAGACAGTGGCATGTGGCCAGAGTAAGGGGAGACAGACATGTGGGCCAAAAATTCTTGACTAGATGAAAGAACTTTACTTTTATTTGCGAACACGTTTTATTTGCATCTTATGGCCATTTACAAAATGGGTAATTTAGGGGTTTCCCCAGAGGAAACTTGTGTTCCAGAATGCATCAGAATTTGAAAGGAATGTTTTAAGCATTTATATGGCTTTTAAGAAAAAAGACTTTAGAGTGGAGACGACAAATGGACACCCGGCAATTAGCAGCATTCCTGCTCTGCAGAAACACCCGATCCGGACTGAGTACAAGGATCAATACGCAAAGCAGGGAGCCAACCATTCATTCTCATTAATAATAGATTAGCAAGTTATAATTTTCACTCATGCACTGAGCGGAAATATGTCTGATGCAATCAGCTGCGGTTGTTTTACTGAAACTTGTCCATTAACTGGGTTTTAGACCTTTTACAGGATTTTGCTTTCAATTAACTCTACATCAAGCCAGTCAGTTTGCTCTATATCTCCCGTTTCTTTCATTAACATGCACAACTCCCTCGCTAACTTCCATGCACTGGCATCTGCAGCAAACTCTCACAGTGACAGGTATGCTTGTAGGCAAAGCGACAAATGGCTGTGAAAGTTGTCTGAAATTAAACTTATCGACACTATGATTTTGCAGGACTTGAGAAACTCAATGGGCCAAAGAACAGAGATATACGAACGATCGAATAAGTGGGGAACTAAAAAAGAAAAGAAAAAAAAATGAAGGAAAACCAATTCCCAGTGGGAATTTGTTCTCTAAGTGATCATAGTGTTTGGCTGCTGTTGAGTGCGCCACTTTCTAATGTTATTAAATTATTTAGGAGAATGTGCGGAACACAAATTCCAAGCACAATTATGCATATCCCTCTATGAGGAGCATTATAGTAATGGCTTTCCTCCTAAGACATTGCTGGAGAATTATCTTAAAGGGATAGTTCAGCCAAAAAAGAAAATTCTCAAGTTAAAAAATTCAAGTAAATGAGAACTGAGGCTATCCAGCTTCAAAATGACAAGAGGAAGAGGAAGAAGAAGAAGAAGAAGAAGAAGAAGAAGAAGAAGAAGAAGAAGAAGAAGAAGAAGAAGAAGAAGAAGAAGAAGAAGAAGAAGAAGAAGAAGAAGAAGAAAACACCACAAAAGTGCCCTTCAACCCAGGCTCATAAAAAAAAAAAAAAAGTGCATGTGGCATCATTTCTGCAAAATTGTATTATGTTGTTTCTTGCACATTTCACGTCACTTTCAAAGTCAAAATGTCTAGCAGCAAGTGGTACTAAAAGCACGTTGGCTTTATCCAAAACAGATGAAAAATCTGGCAACATTTTATTATGTTGGTTGTTGCATATATCACGGCTGTTCGGAATAAAATGGCTGGTGTTTCTAAAACTTTTTGCGGTCTTTTATTGTGATTTATTTATCGTACCAGGTGAGCAATATAGTAAAAGTGTTTTGAAGTCATAACATAGTATTGTACAAGAAACCATGTGAAAAAAAGTCTATTTAATCTATAATACTGCCCTATACTCATACTTGGTGTGAAAACAAACGTTGTTTGTTGTTTTAGTGTTCATTTCAACTGGGAACTGTAGTAAACGGTATCTACATTTTCTACCTACAAAAATGTTGTGTTCCACAGAAGAAAGTGTCAGAACTGATAGAAATTAAGATTAAATGAGGTTCTTACACTGTTTGGGAGGAGGGTACACATGTAGCCACTGAGGGAAAAAAATTATTTACTAAAATAATTAGCTCAATGTTCCATCATGTGTCTTTGACAAGTTGATGAAAAAAGAGCTTCCTGTTAATAGCGGTAAGCTGTATCATATGACCAGTCGGTTTAGTGGAGGTTTAGCATTATTTCAGCCTTTAAACTGGTGCCCATCCTGAAGTCTTCAAAGCCGTGACTCATTATCTGACTTTCCTACTGTCGACATGATATTGGATCAAAGACGGCGACGGGCAATCATGAGGGAATATCATTACTACCTCATTACTCGGCCCTCATGATAGAACAATAGAGTTATTCTGCCTCGCAGAGAAAACCTTCCTGTTTAGACAGAGCCATCAATATTAAAGCACACGCCGGCGCTAGATGCGAGCGCATTTCAGCTGGCTTCTCATGGGGCTATTGTTATGAGGAGCACAGAACATCGAAAGCATGCGCACAATAAGCCGGTGCCGTCTGGGCCTCGCTATTGGCAAAGGGACAAGAGGAATGTTTGCATGAGAACACAGATAAGTGAGCATTAAGGTTGGTTTGCAGGTGGCACCAGGCTGAGAACTCTACTAGACAGAACGTACAGAAAGTTCTGAGTGACTCTCAACGCTTAGGGCAGCCAGGCACTATGAAAGATTAAGGAGCCATGAAATATCACCATGATTGGAAATATTTTGAAAGGTTAACCCAAAGTGATGACCTGAGACCATTCTAGAGACCCTCAAGAGTCTGCGCACTGCAGGTACGACGTTACTGAAGGCCGCAATTATGACACAAACCTAAATGGTCATAAATCTGGCTGCTTTATTTGCTATGACCTACACGTAATCCGAGTTAACCCAGCGTTTTCCTCAGAGGACCCATCTAGTGGATGACGAGTTGTATGAGAAATATTCTAGCCTCAGCTACAGTGAAAGTGAGTAATGGGAATTCTGCCTGAGGTTTACTTAGATTTTTCAAACAAGCTTTAAAACTCATGCCTTTTTTGAGTCTTTACCAAAAAAGTTGTGACGTGGTTACTGCATGTACATATAAAAAAAACTGTCTGTTTTATTAAAATAAAATACAAATTATACATGCTTTTATAATGCTTTATAATATAATATATGCTAAAAAAAAAAATTTTTTTAAAGTGATTTCAGACATTGCAAACATTAACCATGCTGGAGAATTATCTTAAAGGGCTAACCAAACATTTAACAGTGCAATTAAAAAATTAATTAGATTACAACAAATGTAATGTAAATATAAAAATAGGCATAAATGAGAATGCACTTACATAACCACTGATCTATATAATGACAAATTCAAATTTGACAAATTTAATTTTGCATGTCTTCTTTAGTGATACAAGCTCAGAAACATTTATAACCTGTTGACGTTTTTTATGTTGTGACTTGGTGCCATGATGGATATTGAAATGTTGTTTTTTATTTTAAACAGTATGGATGATTACTTAATGGTAATACAATATTTGTGAACACAACTGTGTATGTCAGACCATAAATCCCCAAAAACGATGCATGGGGTCTTGCTTTGGTGTTGCCACCCCTCATAGACCCCATGCCACCCCTTTGCCACCCTAAAAATAATTTTCTAGATCCGCCCCTGGATGCACCGAAATGAAAATTCTTGGCTGAAGCCAAAACCGAACAAAATAAAACACTTGGCCGAAGGCCGAATACCGAACACATTTTTTTTTGTTTTCCCCCCATGTATTTTGCCAATTTTTTTCACCATTGCACAAATTAAATAGCCAAAATGTGCTTTTTACTGTTTTGTCTTGCTTTTCAAAGAAAATTTGTTTTTGCGTCTTTCTCTGACAATTTTAAATGCTTCCACACTGCTGACATGTTTGTTGCATTGCACCTCTAACTTTACGCTGGTTGCTATTTGAGCGCGTCACGTCATTGTTCGGCACAGTTTATTCGGTCTTTTCGCTTATTCGAAAAATAGCTTTTTTTGCTACTTTCGGTCGAATAATTTCAGTTACCGAACATTCGGTGCATCCCTATTGCTCTATGTTGTACTGAAATTCAAAGCTTACCATGCTTCATCTTGGAAATAAAGCTTCATGTCTTTAAGTCCGTACCGTATGTAGTCGGCGTTATTTCTCTGAATAAGTTATGATGTGTTTATTTTTAATGTCCTGATTGAGCAACATCTATTTCAGACTCTGAAAGATCACGCAAATTCTATGGTGTTTTACTAGCATTACTGTTTCCATGGGAGTAAAATGTTATGTATATATATTGAATTAATTATTAATTTAACCAACATTAACTGCTTCAAAATGAATGCTGTTAACAAAATAATTGCTGAATTATAATTGGCGAATTAATGTATAAATGTATACAAAGCATAAATCTTTATTCAGATTGCAGAATGAGCACTTTGTCATTTGTAATACATATGTTGAGCAGGCCATGCTATCATGTTCATCTGATGTACATTTATGACGTCATGAGCAATTCAGTTCTCTATTATAGATCAGTGTACATAACCAAATTTGACCAATACTGCTAAATTAAAAAGCCACTAATACTGGCCAATATTCAATATATTAAGCATCCCTTGTTTTTACCAAGTCAAGAATATGTCATATTTAAGTACCACGTTTAAGCGTTAAACGTTAAAAACGTTAAACACATTCCTGGCGCTGTATATTAAATGAGTGTGCACATGCACTGATTTTGAAAGTCTTTTTCATCTTCATGCATAAATAGCTCCGAGAGAGCTCAGAGGAGGGAGGCAGGGCACTGTTAAAGCTTTTAGTTAAAGGGCAGCCGTCACCTTGGCACAGCCTGTGCCATTGACTGGCGGGTGGGCAGAGAAAAGCTTAAGTGCCCCCGGGGGATGGACATGAGACGGGGATGTAGGATTGGAGAGGAGATCAGTGGCTAGATGCTGGATCAATGGGGACCCGTTATGGGTTACATTATCCATCACAGTCAAAGCCCCTTTGACCAACACTGACCAAATTAATGCAGCTTCCCAAGGTAAAGGCCCCCTTTAAGCCCACCCATTCACTGCTCAGACATCTTTACCTCCCACCTAGCACCAGACGTCATTTGGGCGTCGTTTTTTGGGCTAAATCAAGTCGGCCCATCATGGACTTCTTTTAGCCCAAAAAATTTGGTCTTTTTTTTGGTCCGTCGGATTTGGACCAAATTTAGCCCAAAAATCGGCGTTTAAAATTGGGTTTTCAAATTTAGCAGAAGCACGTTTATTTCGGACCACATATAGCCCTAATATAGCCATGAACAAAAATGTAGCAAGTGAAGAAATAGATGAGACATTTGACATATCTTAAGCACTGTTGAATATATTGAAATATATTTTGAAAATATATTTTAAAAATACATAAAACATAAAGCTTAAAAATTGTTCCAAATCAGTAATGTGTACGAATGTTCATGCGTTTTTAATAATTGTTTTTTTTTTTCAATGATATTTCTACACCACGTTTACCATTTCTAAAGTTATTATTATATTATATTATATTAACATAAACTCTGCATGACTTCTACGTGCTTTAATGGGTGCGCGCGCTGAACTGGAGCGGAGGAAGTCACCATGGAAACGGGGCGGCAGCTCAGCTGTCAGCAGCAACTCCGTCTCTCACTGTTGTTTTCACTAATTTCAGGTAAGTTTAGTCTCAAAAAATTACACAAATACTACATACAAGCGTTCCTTACACTTTCTTTCATGTAAATGACAAGCTTCCGTTGAATATTTACTTTATAGAAATGGTTTAGTGTCTTCGTAAAATGTCCGTTAGCATCTCAACCGTAAGGCTAACTATAAGGTTAACTATAGACTTGAGCTCTTGTTTATGAAAGTTTGGGCTTTTAATGTCATCTTATGTGTAGATGAGTATTTCTTATATAAAGGTTTTAATTAAATTAACCTAAAAGTATGCACTGTACAGTTAATCAGATACGTCACTTGCATAGAGCATGAAAAGACTTTTAAATTGTAAAAAAAAAAAAAAACTTTCAAATAAATACTGCTGATTTGCAAGTTCTATTCAAAGAATACTGAAAAATATCATGGTTTCCACAAAAATATTGGGCAGCACAACTGAAATGTTTCTTGAGCAGCAAATCAGCATATTAGAATGATTTCTGAAGTATCATGTGACTCTGAAGACTGGAGTAATGATGCTGAAAATTCAGTTCACAGGAATAAATTACATTTTGCAATGCATTCACATAGAAAACAAACATTTTTGTAGTTATGTTTCACAATATTACTGTTTTTACGGTATGTTTGAAAATGTAGGCTTAAGATGTGATCAGGAAAGTGTAAAAGATTTTCCTTACGTGAAAGATGTATTTAATGTGTCAATAAATGTTTTGGTACTCTTTTGTGAATTGTCTTATTTTGACAGTAATTATGAATATGAAATATAAATATAATCAATGAATTCACGGTTGTAATTAGGCCTGAAAATACGTCTTTTCACCTTTCACTTTTCAACCAAATTTGGACGTAATTTGGACGTCTTTTTATAGACTTCTTTTCGACGACCTGAAAAAGACATCTTTTCACCTTTCACTTTTCAACCAAATTGTAACGTTGTTTAGACGTCTGGCATTGACATCTTTTCGACGTCTTTTCAACAAGTTTTTGCTGGGTGGGCTATGTCCTTTTCTACAAGTCCGGAGCATTTAAACTTTCACACCATGTGTTAGGAGAAAATTTAATTACAGTCCCTTTGGAATCTAAACACAAATGGGTCTGGACTTGACTGGAACGTTCATTAAAATGAATTCACCATAGCAGATCCACAACTACAAAACACTCCATGAGACTAAATACAGGTGTGTGATATGCTAAGTTGAAACAAAAGCCTGTCCTTTACTTAATAATGTTATACCATTACTACAACTACTATATAAATATCTTATGAACATATCTAATTAATTTCATTAAAGAAATAGTCAATTTACTCAACCTTATGTTGTTCTAAACCTATAGTATTTGTTATTTTTTTGTTTTTTTTCTCTCCATGGAACACAAAAGAAGATTTTTTTTGCAGAATAACCAAGCTATTCATTTCCATACAACAAAATTGGACAATGACCACTGCAAAGATGATCACATCAGTACTGGCTGATAAATGAGATTTTTAAAAATGTTATAAGGGTATTGAAACAAAACTAAACTAAACAAAACAAAAGGGATGCACCGAAAACCGAAACTGAAAATTATGGATGCACTTGGCCGAAAATAAATAAATAAATGAAACCGAGAATGCTTTTTAATAATTATTTGTTATTTTATTAAATGGTATAAAATAATGTTCTAAGACTTTTTAATTTAACTCAATAATTTTACTGATACTGAATTTATAAAATACAAGCAAATAAAATAATCACACTTTTATTGAAAGTAAAACAATAAAATTGGACAGAAACTATATTAAAGGGGTCCTATTATGCTTTTTCACTTTCAACTTTAGTTAGTCTGTAATGTTGCTGTTTGAGCATAAAAAAGATCTGCAAAGTTACAAAGCTCAAAGTCCAATTCAAAAGGAGATATTTTATTGAACAGAAATCACTTTTCAAAAACTACAACGAACGACTCGTTTGGACTACAATGCATATTTTCCGGGATTTGTGATATCACAAATACCGACGAATAGGACGAGACCTGGTTGAGCTGCACTAGAGAAGGCAACAAGTGTTATCACTATGTCGGAGACATGCTAGCTTTCCCAAGGCAGACGAACTTAGAGTGGCTACAATCATCCGGGATTAAATCGCACTCAAATTGATTTGATATTGACACAATATTTACACTGTCATGCCCTCTATGGCAAGGAGCATGACATTTCCCAACCAGGCACCAAGTGGTGCCAATCAACACACTGGCCCAGCTAACCAATCACAGCACATTTTGTATTTCAGAAGGTGGGCCTTTATTTGATACAGGAACTATTCGAGCCGTTCATGCCAGACTGGGGAGAGAGGTGTTGTAATAATGTAAAATATGTGAAAAATAATGTGTTTTTCGAACAACCTAGTATGTGAGCCTGTTTTAGTACACCACCAAAACAAAATCAAGACTTTGTAAAAGAGCATAACAGGACCCCTTTAATATTAAATATCAATATATTATTTTTATTCTTAAATAAATTATTTTTATTATTTATTATTTTTCATTTAATTATTATAAATTATCCAAATAATGTATAGTCCTAGAGTACAAAGCTATTATTATCAGAGCATGTGAACACTGAACAGAGCATAGCATCATGAGAGGGTAGCGTCATATTACATGTTGCTCCATAGAGCTGTACTACACCATGTTTAAGCACAGTAGCGCTATTGCAAACAGGAACAAGTATACTACAATGAAATCTTCTGTAGGCGCGTTATTTGAGTGGACTTTGCGTTTTTGCTTCGCATCCCTAAAAAACACTAAACAAAACAAATAAGTAAAGTAGGCCAATATATTCAAGCTGATAAAGTAGAGTCAACTCATTAGGATGGGACATCACATTATTTTTAGCCAAATTTTCAGGATGGGACACCAGATAATTTTTAGTTGGCCTTCCAATTATTAAACAAAACACACACACACTAAGATGATTTCCACAGTATGTAAAAAGAGCAACTTGGACATTCTGCAAAACATATGCAAACGATGACAGAAAAGTAATTTTTGAGTGAACTAGCATTTTCCTTTAATTTAAAACATTTTAATGTGCGCTTATAGCTTATAGTCAGGCAGCACCAGCATTTAACATGTAAACAGTCCAGCCAAGGTTACCCACACAGGTAGAGGTGGAACGGTTTGCAGAAAAAAATCGAATCTTACAGTTCGGCACACACTAGGACCGCGGTTCAACTTAAATCTGACAACGCATCTGAAATATGGTTTGCTATAAATAACACGTAAAACAAACAGGGTTCGGCTATTGTATGTTTCTGTTGATGGATGCGTATTCTGGCTTCCCAGTACATTACAACAACAGCGATGTAAAAAAAATTAATAAATAAAAACCTGGACAAACCATTCACTCTTCACCGTATGATAAAATATGAGCATTTATTCCGTCATCACCCGGGTGCTGATAGCGCACATGAACAGGTGAGACCTGAACAGCACATGTTGATATATGTGTTTAAACTAAACTCATGTAAGCTTTGCCAGTTTAAACATTTAAGAGCCAGAGGATGCGAGCTCGTGCGCGCAGTGAGAGGATTTGAGTGTGCGCTCATCCGAAGCGAAAAAATTAAGTCAAAATGCCCGTCTTGGTAAGTATCCTATAGCAGACATAGCCGCCTGAACGTACTTACAGTGTCTTAAAGTGACAGCACTTTCTTAATATTAATCAAACAGCAACAAAGAAATCACTCACTGCTCTTGATTTAATAGCTTTGGTAACTTTAATAAAGATGAATCTTTAATTTATACAGTCAAATATGCAATGCTGTTTTACATTGCATTACTTTATTCAATTTCTGTACCTAAAAACTAATGTTAGACCTACCCAGAAAAACGGAAAATTACTGTTTATTTTATTTGTATCTTTACTCTATTGTATTTATTTGTGCTGTTGCTTGTAGTTAGATAGATTATTGTTATTTTCTTTATTTTTATAATAACAGTATAGTTTTTTCCTAAACATAGCACCGAACCGTACCGAAACCGTGACTCTAAAACCGTGATACACACCGAACCGTGAGTAAGTTGAACCGTTCCACCCCTACACGCAGGCAACCTAATATAAATATAAACTGAACATGTGGTGCATATTTCTGCAAGAAAGTTAGAACAGAACTGTTTAGAAGATAAACTCACGAAATGCAGAAGAGGATCAACAAGAAATGTGGTTCATATTGCCAGCCTGCCCAATCCTGGAGGCCTGTGCAAGCCAAGTGTGTGGGTCACATTGTACAAGAACAAAGAACATTAGTCATTAACAATTATGGGGTCAGCACTAAGGGGACAGAAAAAAAAGGTTATGATGGGAGCCAGTGGAGGATGAGGAGAAGCCAGCTTTAATGCAGATGAAAAGCAGGGGACGTGAATTCCCCACAACAAAATGTCATAAGCTCTCAGACGCAAGTCTGTACTAATGTGATTAGCTGCTCATGTCTGTGATTACATAAAAACGCTTTATGGATATTAACAAGACGTAGTGCCCCCACAACCCTCATCTTAGATGCTGTACAGAGGCTCTTGCATGGAGAAGATTCTTGACAATGCAGCAGCTGCTTGAAAATGTGCAGTGTGCATGTTTTCTCACTGCATGGTAAAGATTTGTTACGACATAGTGTTCACAGAGTACAGGAAAAATTGTGATAAGAGGAAGGACATACAGTAAGCTCCAAATGTCTGAGACCACTAGTGAAAAATAAAAAATGCACTGATATTACAAGTTTGGTCAACAGATATTAAATTCTGTACTATTTTGTCTAAATAAATTAAAAAATTAAAAAAATTACACAGTCAAAACTAAAATCAATCATTTAAAATGCAATAAGTGAATTTAGGCATCACAAAATGAGTATCATAATGAATATTACAATGTTGAGATCTGCTAAACATTACATTTAACATTGTTATTAACTTAAAATACTAATAAATACATTTAAAATATTAACTTCAAGTGAGCTTAAAATGACATGCATTGGTGATCATGTGATGCAGGCTGGTCCTGCAGGCTTTAATCTTGTCTTAAAGATGAGGTCATTCTCACAGCAGCAATATTATAAGGTGTAAGTGGCGTGGGAGGATGACATACTCGCATGTATGATTCAAAATAGCTTTTATGGCTGCCCTTCAGTCAAGGACACTGGATGATCTTGTCATCAGATGACAGCACTGTATCCTAGCCACAGCTGAGAGTTTGGGGACCTGCCTCCGGCCCAGCGATCGACCGCCATAATTAAGCTATTAATCTCACATCATTAACCTCCGCTGACCAGTCCTTTAATTCATTGCTGTGATATTGCCGTATGCAAACCTCCTGCTCTCTCTGTTTCTCCTTTTTGCCGTCTCTCCTCTGGTGTCTGTCATTGAAGGATCACAGCTGGGGACTAACAAAATTATCTTGCAAGTGCCACTCGATTGAGGATATGGTTACTTTTAATTAAAAAGAATCAATTTCTATTCCTGTCAATTTCACTCAGTGACCATATGGATACTTGAAAACACAATCCAATTTGCCGCCTACCACCCAGTCAGCCCTGCCCAGCCCAACGGGAAAACAATAACTCGCTTAATTGATTTATAGAGGTGGGTTTCTACATAGCGCTGCAAGATAAAATGTAAAGGGTCCTCATTTGCAAGCATTTCACAATACCCAAGTGCTCCTCTAACAGTAGGCCATATGTGTGGGTTGTCATTTAAACACAGACAGGATTTTATTTTGTACCGAATATAAAGAATTAGCTCGACTGGGAGAAAAATTAAAGCTTCTCTTTGACTTTCAGATGGGATTTTAAGGCACCTTCAGTTTTTGCTCAAATAATTTAATTATCACAAACCTTCTTGCCATTAGGGAGCAGGGAGTGATAGGACAGAAAAAGGATCGATATATGGACAGATGGCAGCAAACTGCCTCTCACAACATATAGAGACAAATAGCATCAGAAAAATTCCACTGCAACTGGAAAATGAAAAAAAAGGTAGTTTGACAAGTTCAGCTAAATCAGATAAATGCAACAAGACCTTGAAGAAACCTTGTAGTAGCACATTTTGAGCAGCATCCTTTAGAAATGCTGTATGAAGGCCTGTAGATCTAGTAAGACATTATACAACTCTAAAAGTAGGCCTATAGTTCCCAACAGTGTGTGCAACTAAAAGTTGTGATAAACTACTAACTGAACTACATTTTTCAGTAGCGTGACCATAGGCTGTTTTATAGGGCTGGGTAAAAAATATCGGTATTTCGATTTTAATAAATTCAATTTTTTTACGGAACGATATCGATTCTTTAATTCCAAGAATCGATTATTCTAGCCTGTTTTCAGTTAATGGATGGAACATTGAAGGGCACTTCCCATCCAATATATTGCAATAAGCATTGTGCTTTGGTACTTTTAATATGAAACAAAGCCTCAGATTTCAAATTCTGTCCATTGTATTGCGGTATTTAAACAATAAATGCCATTTTGGCAGTGTTTAATGTGGAGAGACAGATCGCTGTAGCGCGGCGCCTCCACATTAATACTAGGGGTGTAATGATCCATCGATATGGATCGATACATCGATTAAATGTCTAACGATACGATGTATTGATGCCACAGGTAAAATATCGATTTCTGTAGTATAAATAGGCACCTAATTTTGACACTGTCCCCATTTTCACCCATGTCCATCTATACATTACCGCAAACGCATTCTCATTCAAATCATGTGTCGGGACGATAAGACTGCCTGAAGGGCGAGTGTAAAAGACGCTCGGGATAGTTGACGGAATCGGCGAGCGCTTGTGAGAAGTTTTCGGCGAGCAGTGACACGCGCACACATCCAAAGCGCACGCATACAGACAGCTGCATCGTCAGCGCACTAATACTTGAGCTCTCTTCTGCTTTTTTATGCATGGATGAACAAATACAGACCAAATAAACACAGTCGGTTAGGCCTACATAAACAGTTGAGAAAGAAAACGCAAGTGTATCAGTATATTGGATCCATGCTTTCGTTCTTAAAGTGAAAGCAGAGTAACAGAAAACTTGTCAAAGAAAAAAAAAATCAACAACTTTTATAAGGATTAATCGATATTCAATTTATACAGTGAAGACTATGCCGTGTTATTTTACATGTGATTATTACATTTCTGTACCTGAAAATTTTTTTGAGATCTACCTGAAAAGCACTGTCTTTTGTTATATTGTATTTATTTTCTGCTATTGCTTGTAATTTGGTTATCTGTAGAAAAGGTTTTTAGCACTGAGACCATAGTAGCAGCCAAAAGTCTCAAAGTTTTAACAACTTTATTTTTGTATTTTTTTTTCTACATTAATGTATTTTTTCCTACAACTGGAGTTCCTCGTTTGTGTTGTTTCCTAATGAGGATTTACATAATTTTACACATTGCATATTTTAGCACAGAAGCCTGAAAGACTGTCTTGACTGTTGTCATATCTTAAAGGGGTGGTTGATTGCGATTTCACTTTTTTAAGGTTAGTTATTGTGTAATGTTGCTGTTTGAGCATAAACAATATCTGCAAAGTTACGAAGCTGAAAGTTCAATCAATGCAAACGGAGATATCGTCCCAATATCGATATCGATATAACCCAATTTAATGCCTACAAAAATGGCTGGTAGGGACTACAACAAGTTGCTTCCTGGGTTTGTGACATTACAAACCCAGATAAACCCCGCGCTCGGGAAAAGGCAGCAAAGGGGGCGAGGCCATGCTGCGCTGCTTTAGAGAAGAGGAAGAGAAAACTAGAGGTGCACGTAAAAATCTGTTCATATATGAATCGCAATTCTGTCTTATAACGATTCTAATGGATTCACAAGTTTCAAAATCAATGTTCTAAAGCAGCGGTTCTTAATACTGTTCCTCGTGTCCACTGCTCTGCACACGCTCTGCATCTCTCTCTCTCTCTCTCTCTCTCTCTCTCTCTCATTCAACTCGGCTCCAATAATGAACTGTTACAATTATACACTTATTTTCACATAGCTATGAAAAGCGTTATACATGGATGCGTGTGCAGTTGCCGTACTGTAGCTTTAATCAGGATAAAAACGTATATTAAAAGCTAACATAAGCAGTAGCATTTATAAATAACAGCATATCTAAAAGTATAAGACAACAACAAACAAAAAACAGGCCTACCATTAAAAGACATGCTTGCACAGGTTCTGCACGATCCTCTTCAATAACACCCTCTGCGTCTCAATCGGGCTCAAACTGATAAGCAATTAACGAAGCCGTTGTTTACAATACAACCGGAGCACATGCCGCTGAGGTGAGGGGCAGGACGTTTAGACACGCACTAGAGGCGGTTTAGCCAATCACAACACACTGGGCTAGCTAACCAATCAGATCCCATCGCCTATTTCTGAGGACAGGGCTTCATAAAAACAGGAATAGATCAGCCCATTTCTCAGAGAAGGGACAGAACGGTGTGAAATAAAGGTAAATTATGTGAAAAATAACGTGTTTTTAAAAAAACTAAGCATTAACACGTTAGACTGCACCCCATAAACACAATCAATCCTAGAAAAAAAAACAGTGAACCACCCCTTTAAGATTACTGCTCTTGTGTGTGACTTTTTTTTTTATTATTTGTTTTTCTTTATTATTAAAAAAAAAGTGTAGGCCTATTTTTTGTTGTTGTGAATGTCCCAATTGAGGAACAGGATGTGAAAACAGGAATAGATCAGCCCATTTCTCAGAGAAGGGACAGAACGGTGTGAAATAAAGGTAAATTATGTGAAAAATAACGTGTTTTTAAAAAAACTAAGCATTAACACGTTAGACTGCACCCCATAAACACAATCAATCCTAGAAAAAAAAACAGTGAACCACCCCTTTAAGATTACTGCTCTTGTGCGTGACTTTTTTTTTTATTATTTGTTTTTCTTTATTATTAAAAAAAAAGTGTAGGCCTATTTTTTGTTGTTGTGAATGTCCCAATTGAGGAACAGGATGTGAAAATTTAAGATACATGTTTATTTGTTTAAGTTGCATTTGTGAGTTAATAAAAATGTAGATGGTTGTTTAAAATAGGTATATAATATAATAATATCGATCGATAGTCTCCTGTATTGAATCGTATCGAAATCGTATCATAGAATTTTTTGAAGTATCTCCAAATATCGTATGCTGGGTATGAGAATCGGTATCGTATCGTATCGTGACGAACCATCCGATTTACACCCCTAATTAATACCAGTTTCAGCACAAAATGATCATGATTAAACATCCGAATGTAAGTTAAAAGAAAGAGTACAACTTTACAATTCTTATCCTGTCTCATGTAATCTCTCAATTAGATTAGTGTTTCAGCCGCGCAAAGACATCAATATAACGGCTTGTAAACAATGTCACGTTACGTCACATTTACCTCAGAAAAACATATTCGGTGACCATAAACTCATTAGTAAGCTAGAAAATATATAATAGAAATAAATATATGCACCATATCATTATAATTTTTACTGTTCTTCAATATTTAATTTATGTTTGAATAAATCCATCAAGTTTTTGACAGCCACTATTTAAATGTTTATATTTCAAAAAAACTAATTAAAGTAGAAGTATTATTATGTAGCTAATTGCAACTTTATTATTTTAAAAACTTCATTAAGTGTAATTTTAGCAGTTGTATATTAGCCTACAAATCAGTCAATTTTAACCTTCAATATTATAGTAATGTAGTACCAGCTGACTCTCATGTATATTTTACAGCATTAGTTGAGAGATTTTTTTTCCTTGAGAAAATTTGCCATGTACCTGATATGTATCCAAAATAATCAATATTGAATCGAATCGAATCGCAAGCTTGTGAATGAGAATCGAATCGTGAAATTTGTGTCAAAACCCAGCCCTACTGTTTTAAACAAAATAGCTTTTCAAGTAACAAGCTATAAGCTATTTTTCTTATACGGCAAAAAAAACAAAACACTTTTGTTACACTGTACTGCATGTACAGGTTTACATTTGAGAGATTTAAAATAATGCTCAAACATGATCACCTACTTTGAGCTCTCTCTCAAATGAAGCATTGGGAGCTCCAATTCATTTTAGTGTATGACTGTGAATAAATCCATCAAGTTTTTGACAGCCACTATTTAAATGTTTATATTTAAAAAAAAACTAATTAAAGTAGAAGTATTATTATGTAGCTAATTGCAACTTTATTATTTTAAAAACTTCATTAAGTGTAATTTTAGCAGTTGTATATTAGCCTACAAATCAGTCAATTTTAACCTTCAATATTATAGTAATGTAGTACCAGCTGACTCTCATGTATATTTTACAGCATTAGTTGAGAGATTTTTTTTCCTTGAGAAAATTTGCCATGTACCTGATATGTATCCAAAATAGTCAATATTGAATCGAATCGAATCGCAAGCTTGTGAATGAGAATCGAATCGTGAAATTTGTGTCAAAACCCAGCCCTACTGTTTTAAACAAAATATCTTTTCAAGTAACAAGCTATAAGCTATTTTTCTTATATGGCAAAAAAAAAACACTTTTGTTACACTGTACTGCATGTACAGGTTTACATTTGAGAGATTCAAAATAATGCTCAAACATGATCACCTACTTTGAGCTCTCTCTCAAATGAAGCATTGGGAGCTCCAATTCATTTTAGTGTATGACTTCATTCAAGTGGTTCATTTTATGAACCGGTACAAAAATATGATACACAATTAATTTTAGTCTCTACACAGATGCCTCTGTAGCTATTTATGTCTTATTTTTTGTACTGGTATAAAAGTAATGCTCATTTTCATCAAGTAATTTGTGCTCAGAAAAATCTGCCACATTCAATTTCAGCTTATTTCTTGACAAAACTTAAGATCTGCAGTTTATCATTTTAGACAGTTACTAATTAGTTCACTTCTTCCAGCTGAGAGAAAGACCACTTCTTAAAGACAAAAATGACTGTGAGAAGACTGTTATGTAAACGCTAGACACCACGTCTGGAGGAAGCAGTTATGAAGAAGACCCCAATCACAGAAATGAGACATAACCACCTAAACAAGGCTCGAGGAATAGCCCTCAGTCTCCTCGCTGGAGCTCCTGTGCAGTTCGAGTAATCTTGACTTCTTTGAGCATTCAGAATAAGAAAGTGCCTTAATTTTTCATCCGTCTGATTTAGGTAGGCTCTGTTACCATGGTGATCAACGTTCGTGATGCCCCACCCTGTAGTTCTGGCTCCACTGCCCTATAATTCAGAGTGCTGCAAAGCCAGTTCTTTCATGTTTAGCAACTCAACCCTCTCTGATTACAGACAACAACACAAAAAAGACAATTCGTGGTAGTCAATATTTAACCTCCCCTCTATTTTTAAAGTTTTATTTGTTTGAATATCTACAAAGTATTTATACCAACGAAGCATCACCGTAAAGCAGTATCACACTAGGATTTAGATGTCTGAAACCTTAAGTATAGTCAAATCTAGAGCAAAGCTCCTGGAGACTCGTTCTCAAACCATCAATATCACCTACAGCAGCTGGTCTACAGCAGCATGTGATGACACTAATGAGGGTGCTGTGTTAATGCGCTAAAGATGAGAACATGCAGAACACTAAACAAAAGACACAAAACTCAAGACAGGAATAAGCAAAAAGGTATAAAGTTTGATGACAGTGTGACAACGACTGTCTTAAATCAGGTTAGGCTCAGATTAGGCGTGAAGTCAACATGAAAAGGTGTTTGTAACCTGTTTTACTTCCGTAATGTGATGTTTTTCATTGGGATGCACTGATATTATAATTCAAACCAATAATTACTTGCATGTTTTTAGTGATAACTGATAAACAGTCAATATTAAAATTCTACACTGATTTAGTCTAAAAAAACAAAACAAACAAACACTGAAATCAATCATTTTAAATGTTTGCTTAAAATGTTTACATTTAGTGAATTTAGGCATTAAAACATTTTATTACACGGCTCTGCGGAATACTTGATTCTGATTGGTCAATCGCGCCATCCAGCGGTATGTTATTCCTAGATAACAACCGCCAAATTGAATAACACACCGCTCATCCGGGTATTACGAGTTATCTTGACCGGTACGACTTATATGCTTAACGAGTCACTCCGCTATCGTTGACTGTCTTGCGCCATCTTGTGACTGAAAACACTTAACTACTGCGTGTTACAATGGAAGACTTCAGCATTCATTTCAACATATATGGTAAAAACAAATCGTTTTAGCCGTGTAATAAGCGGGATAATGTACATCCAGCCGGTTGTTATCTCAGAATAAACCCCTTCAGGCTGATACAAGACCCCTCCGCTTCGCGTCAGGGTCCTGATCACCCTGTCGGGGTTTATTCTGAGATAACAACCGGCTGGATGTGCATTATCCCTTACATAATGTACAGTATGAAAAACAGATTTGCATTTTCAGGTTAAATTTAACAGTGTTATTCAATTATCAGTTGATAGCAAAGGTAAATCGAATATAAAAACAGGACAAAAACCATGAACAATGGAATATCTAATATCTGCCAATACGATAAATGAGGGGGGGGGGGGGGCAACAAGGAACAATAATTGACATACTGTGCAACTGTATTCACTGACTATTCCATTTATATTTGATCAATTTTTTCTGTTTGCTTAAAAAAGTTCAATAAAATCTAGCTTCACGTACTCTGTAAGACTAACTGCCTCTTGTCACAGCTCTTACTGTACATATAGCTGTTCTTTTGTTGGATTAATTACTTATATTATCCTTATTTGTAAGTCGCTTTGAAAAAAAGCATCCGCAAAATGATTAAATGTAAATGTAAATTTAAGTGAGAATTTCCCATCAAATGTTTCATTTGTCAAAGAAAGATTGATTTGATGACATTTCAGATTCGAAACACTTGAAATACTAAAGTTATTCTTTAAACGTTTTGAAATTTAGTCAGTTACTTTACATCAGAGATCGTTTTGAAAAAGTCTTCATAGAGAAAGCTGAGGCAAGATTTTCAATCACAAAGGTTTCGCGGCTTAGAAAGTGGCAAAAGGAGTCAAGAGAAGAAGCTTCAAGGTTACTCTTATACTAGCACCGCCTCTGAGTGGCTGAAAGATTTAAAGGTTAAACGAAGCAAGTGAAAAAGAAAGACAGGGAGCGAGCCGATGCGACAGAGAGGCCTAATGGAATTACAACAGCCTTGTGACAGCGGTGCAGATGGATCACATGGCGAATTAAATGGCTCTCTGACCCATGCCAGAACTGAGCCTTGACCGCCGCTCGACCCGTGGCACCCACAACATTGCCGTGTCACTCACGGCGCATCTCAGCAATCCGCACACTCATTCACAAGGACAATAAAGCAGAGCGTCCCATGAGAACCGCTTTCTGATCAATGGCTACATCGAAATGCATCGCTCATCTAAACACCACGGAAAGTTCAGGTGAACGGTTTGTTTGAATTTCGAGTTCACATCGTGCTACGCGAGTGAAGCACTGGTGTGTTCACTCATGCCTGCAAACAATTCCACAATGCAATGCACTTCCAATTTCACAAGGTACAGAAATAAGTACAGGAAAAATGACTAACCAGCTGAGGAGTTGTACTTACTGTCTGCCTGAGAGGAAAACTGCACGCAGCTCAGCAGTAGCAGAAGAGGAAGCCCAACAGGCAGGAAGGGCATGGACGTGCAAATATTAGGCACCATGTTCCAGGTTGGCACTGCTCCCCCTCGGTCCCCGCTCTGCTCTCGCAGCTCTCACGCAATCATAGACTAAAACCTGAGGAACACAGAGACAAACACATGTTAGCATTTGATTCAAGGTAGGACAACCAGGAATGTGCAGTATTGGCTGTGGGTGTGATAAATTGAATGGTCTGTCTAGGGACAACAGGGTTAATGAGGTAAGTAAATGCTCTTTTATCTAAGTATACTAAACCCATAATCTGCTGCCCGTTTGCTAAATATCAAAGGGACAGGAGAGAATTTGGAATTCCCAATAACCGACCGCCACTAAAGGTGCCCATTAAGTGGCTCTGTACAGATGGCTCCGGATCTCCTGAAGTGTGGCGGTAATACTGTATGGCCACACACACACACACACACACACACACACACAGCTCCCTAAGGATGAATGCTGGTTTAAATCAGCGCTCACATTATCTGAGAACTATGCAACTGCCAGAATATAGGGGAAGTTATGTTGAAACTGCAGCTTGTCGATTGAGCTAAGCTGCTCAAATTTAAAGTAATTAAACTGGTCACCCGCACTTTTTTTCTAGAGGTTTCTGACAAAAAGTCACAAAATACATTGAAAGACTGTGTTATGGATCAAATCATAGACAGTAAAGGGTTTTGAATGTACTGTATTACTTTAAAAAGTGCTTGTTGTAATAAACGTCAAATTACATGTTTAAAGTACATTTTAAATCATTTTTTAAATATTGTAATGGTTTAAAGAAGTACACTTAATTTGATCTGTTCACTAACACACTAAAGCACGACAAGTATGATTATAATTTAAACTGTAGTTTGCTATTCAGTGTTACATTTAAAGTTCATCTATTTTAAATGAACTAAATATTTAAATACATCACATACACGAGGTGACATTAAAAGATTTTTTGTTTACCATAATTATTGCCAGTACATTCAGCTGATCACTTGTACCATATTTCAAAGACAATAGAAGGAATGATCAAATTACATATAAAGATATACTTAAAGGGTTAGTTCACCCAAAAATGAAAATTCTGTCATTAATTACTCACCCTCATATCGTTCTAAACCCGTAAGATCGTTCATCTTCGGAACACAAATTAAGATATTTTTGATGAATTTTGGGAGCGCTCTGACCCTTCCCATAGACAGCAATGTAATTATCACGATCAAGGTCCAGAAACGTAGCAAGTAGATCGGTAAAATAATCCATGTGACATCAGGGGTTCAACCGTACTTTTACGAAGCTAAGAGAATACTTTTTGTACGCAAAGAAAACTAAAATAACGACTTTATTCAACCATTCGTCTCCTCCGCGTCACCCTGATGCCATTTTGGAGAATATCCACTGAACGTAAACAGCGTATGCTATTCTGTGTCAGCTGCGTCACGCGGATACGTTGTTTTCGTTCAAATCAAAGAGTAAACAACATAGAAAACATATCCGCGTGGCGCAGCTGACACAGAATAGGTCTTACAGGTTTAGAACGACATGAGGGTGAGTAATTAATGACAGAATTTTCATTTTTGAGTGAACTAACCCTTTAAGTGGGTCAAAAAGCACTCTAAAGTTCAGCTAATTGGAGTTATTTCAAATTTAAACTATAATTCATTTTAATTTAATGGCAATTAGCATGCAATTAAGTGTCCGTCTGCCACTTTGACATCAATGCGTTCACTTGTCTCATCTTATCCGTTTAATAATTTCCACAGTGTGAGCGGCTGGTGATTTTAACAAGCAAGAATGTGAATAGGACAGAAACAAAGACACAAGTATCTCGCAAGGTGAAAAACACCCAATTCACCTGAGGAGGAGACTAGCCAATTATTAACACGCTGATTTCGGATGCATGCTGGATGCATGCAGATACGCCCGGCTGCTGTGTTTGTGAGATGGTGCCAAAAGAAACAATGAACAAACAGATCCTAACAGGGAGGTGTTTAAACAATGTTTATTTTTTCATCCAAAAGGCTTTTTGTTATTCTTGCTTGACAAGATGGTTTGTGTTCTAAAATAACAAGAGGTGACGTACATGTTGAGTCACAGCTTGGTTATACCAAAACACCAGGAGGGGCCTCAGCACCACGGCAATCGTTCTATTAATAATCTTTCACTACTTTTGGAGGCATATCAAAAAAAAAAGAGCAGTTGATTAGGTCACCAATAAAGAAGGAAAAGGGAGGCACGACCCACATTTGAAAAACACTAGTAGGATTAGCCAACTGATCCACTTTTTTTAATACATAACTCAAAGTCAGAAACCAATCATTTAAAACCTGCCTGCCAATCACAGAGTTCTTACACTAGGCCTGACTTGTTTGTTTGGGCCAGGGTTATGGAGAGAACGAGTAAACTGATAAAAGCACAATAGCAGAGCGAACATATACATCAGGTGAGATTTACCCAAGGAGCAGTAATATTGCACAATAAACCCAGATCAAACAGCCATCAATCTCATAACACTGTTGAAAAGTCACGGTTTCATTTTAGAAAACTAGGCAACTAGTGCACATTACTCAAATTGATTGCGCTTTTAGCATGAATCCAAAGGATTATTAAGGATTATGATCTGAATAAGGATCATCATTGAACATGTGGCACTTGCGGTTATTCGTGTGCATCTTATATCACGTGAGATCACATAAATACTGACGTTTATGTTCAAATGCTCATACTTACAGACAACTTTATTTATTGGGCAATAGCAAGAGACAAAAGGACAAAAATGTACACAACTGCAAGGATGCTTGAGACAATGTCAGTCATTTCACCCTAAAAGCAAAAGAAAAAATTAAAGAAAAAAAAAGAAAAGAAAAGAAAAGAAAAGAAAAAATGTATTTTGCATAAAGTAACTGCATCATGTTTTAGGAAAATTATTATTACTATTTTCACTATGGAATTATTGTCATGAAGTTTAAGCACATTTTCCTCTTCAAATTCTCATTAATGTAATGCAAAAATACTGAAAATCATGAAAATACATAAATACAAAGGAAATACCTGTTCAGACAAAAAGATTTAATTCAAATCTGCATAAATCTGCATGTACACTTCCTAATTTAATATTTTTACAATTCAGTGTTTATTTTTATTCATTTATTCCTGTTGTCAATTATTCACAATTTATTCCTGTAATGCAAAGCAGAATTTTCAGCTTCATTACTCCAGTCTTCAGTGTCACAAGATTAGGCATGGGCCGATTACCGGTTTCACGGTATACCGTGATTTGAAAAGTTTCAAAACCACTAACATTTTCTGTTATACCGTTCCTGCGGTATGCGCTGTTTTTCATGTCTCCTCAAAGACTGAAAGTGGAATACCTCAGGTAGAGTGCAGTGTAGAGAGTGTAGAGAGTAATTAAAAAGAAAAAGTATTTTACTGACCTTTAACTGGTAGGTAATACAAGCTCAGACATTACCCTACAGATTAATGCATGGCTAGCAATTATCAGGGCTCCAGACTGTGACTAAATTAGGGTTGGGCATCGTTTGGTTTTTTTTCGATACCGGTGCCAAATCGATACTTTTAAAACGGTTGCGGTGCCTAAACGGTGCCTGAACCGATACTTATTAAAAAATAAATAAATAAATAATCCCCCCAAAAATGATGGATTGGCCATTAGAATAGAAATAGAATAGAGAGTGCAAATGTTAGAGGGTCAAGTTTTTTAATAAAAAAAAACAAGCAGATAAAATTAGAAGTAGCATTAGAATAGAGAGTGCTAGAGTTAGAGGGTCAAATGAAGATGAAAGGGATGTGTTTTCAGCCGTTTCTTGAAAATATTAAGGCTGCTTGGATTGAGCTGGGCAGGTCATTCCACCAGGAGGGAACAGTTAATGTAGAAGTCCATGAAAGTTTTATCATAGGTAGAATGCAAAATGTTTCAATACAAGCATTTCATTCAAATGTAATTTATGCAATATTTCAAACCTTTAAACCACTTGGGAAAATCAACCTATGGCAACAGTTTAAAAGTAGCCCAATTCTGTGGAAAAAACGCGGACTTGGCAACCCTGCATCCAACAAGCGCTACCGCAGTCAGCTTTGACTGATCACAGGTCGAGAATAAGGAGAGATGACTGACAAGACCATGTTGGAGTATTTGCTGCTCAACAGATTCTGAGCTCATTGACAAATATCTAATCTTGTAAGATGTGCTTGCTCCCTTTACACAGAGTGTGCGAAATCCTGGCCGGACACATTTTTTTAGGTCCAAAAAGAGGACATGTCCGGGGAAAAGAGGACATATGGTCACCCTAATTTATAATCTATTGCTAATCGATGTATTCTTTTTAAAGTAGCATATGGAACATATTTTCTGCATCATTCTGTGACAAGAAGCCTCATCACATCACAAAAGGAAGCATTTGACTGGTGTTGTGGAGTAAAAAGGTTATAATGTTCTCTTATGTTCAACAGGTTTAGAAATGTGAATACAAGGGAGGAATGTGAAAACAACATGGACACTCTCCTTGCTCCAAACGTGTGTTGGATTTGTATTATTAGAGCTTTCCGACTTGAGTTCACGTGCATTTTCTCAGTCGGGAAATTATTTTTCACGTGCGGTGTGCCAGTGATGATGCTTCTTTCGTCCGTTTCGGAACCAGAGGACAAATATTTCAATCGATCGCTCAGGCATGGCACGGAAATCTGCGTTCGGATTCTGCCTGTGCGACTAGATTTTGTAAGCACTGGTGCGACCACCACGTTGTTTAACTCATAAGTGCTGCCATTTCTGTTGCATATGAGAAACATCAAATGGCAAACGAAGCTGAAAGCATAACGAAACCGCGCGACTTGTTTGAACTGCGCAGCACTTCGAGTGTAGAGCGTGGTTTATACTTGCCGCGTCAGCAGGAGCAAAATGTAGCAAAAATTATGATAATACAGCATGTGGTGTATGTCATGCCTCGTCTTATTCGTTTTTGTTAATAAACGTTTTGTAAGCTAGTTTGTCATTGTATCGTACTGTTTTATTGTTGTTGTGCTTTTAAATTAAGAATAACAATTAATCAATCTTTTGTTTTAGGCCCAAAAAGGTGTGTAGATGTAAGCAAAACAGACTATCTTTTCTTGTAAAACGTGAAGATCGTGAAGTGAAAGCACCTGAAGTCTGGCTTATAACATAGCAAAAGAGGAATTCCCGTTCACAAAATTAAAATCACAAATAATACTACTGATGAAAAAGAATGGTTAAATGTTTACCACTTTCGTTTTCATATAACTATAAACTATGATAAAAGTTCATCAGCATGCATTGATTAATCCCATGTTGTAGCAAAAAATAAATAAATAGATAAATAAAAATATTGCGACCAAATCATGTGCTTGTGCGACCAACTGAGAATGTTAATCGCAAAAGAGCGACAGTGGGAAGAATGAGTCTGGAGCTCTGAAATATGCATTGTGACATGCTAATATGGCATCATAACTAAGCAAAGGTTCATTACTCCTGCCTCTGCAGACAGTCTCATCAGTGAGAACGTCTCAGGAATCTCGTCTTATGTCCACTGTGTTCCTAGCATCAAGGATAAACAAACACTTCTCTCCTTGTCACTTTTTAGGCACATCTCCTTCCAACCGCGCTGACACCAGTGATTGCTTTTCCCTTAATGGCCCATCCAGAGATAAAGACAACAGGAGATCTATGGTAGGGCCTTGTGTACAACCTTACTGACGTCTTTAGGGAAGATAAAGCTTCCAACAAGACCTGTGTTGAAGAAAATTGTTCGACACCATAAACAGCATGGACCAGGGCTCCTGGTTTAGCCTGGTCTGTGATTTCGACTACAGTGCTGATGTTCAAGTTTAAACTTTTATACTTTGACAAGTTTATAAAACATACTGTATGACCCAAGAGCAAGTCCAAGATAACTTTGAGAGCAAGCAGGAGACGGTAAATTGGATTAAACCAAATAAAAGCGGAAGGTAAGCAAATTACTTGGTGCTACACTTCATGTGGGAGACGGTTTCTCTTGACATAGCGGTCTGAACTGCAAAACAACAACAACAACCTTTTGATAAACCTTTTGATAAACGTTTCTTTTCATTGATAAAGTGGCAACATCTTGCAAAGGTTAACTGGAAAAATAATGTAAAAAAAAGCAAAACAAATGAGCATTTTATGAAGAAAATGCTTGTGCCAAAACACACCCCCACAATGCCAGGATGGTTGCCAGGGTATTGCTAGGCGGTTGCTAAGGTGTTCTGGATAGTTGCTTACAGGCCAATGTGAAAGTAACATATTCCATCATCCAACAACATTCTGGGTCACTCCTTTCACTGTTCCACTCTTTACATTTTGAAAAATGATCAATTTTACTAGTTTAATTTTCACATTTTTAGACAAAACAGTACAGAATGCTACTATCAGTCGTTATCATATTGGCTACAATTTTCCTATCGTACATCCGTAATAGTGAATCTTTTATTTCCTCTTGACCAAGACCACTAGAATATTTCCAGATCCACTGCTGTATCATGCTTGACTTTTAAACCCTTTCACTGCATGTTTATATCCATGAAAAGTTCTTTGTTTACATTAAAGTATTACATTAAGACCTCAAGTATAGTGTGATGGAATGCAATATGACTCATATGAAAAATGTATAGGCCTGGAGTATTGACACGCCAACAGTACACGTGAGACATAGAAGAAGCCATCTTTAAAGTCTCTTTTGTGAGCAGATGACCAAATGTTCCCTCAGTTCTTTCATGATTAATTTTACTAGTTTAATTTTCTCATTTTTAGACAAAACAGTACAGAATGCTACTATCAGTCGTTATCATATTGGCTAAAATTTTCCTATCGTACATCCGTAATAGTGAATCTTTTATTTCCTCTTGACCAAGACCACTAGAATATTTCCAGATCCACTGGTGTATCATGCTTGACTTTTAAACCCTTTCACTGCATGTTTATATCCATGAAAAGTTCTTTGTTTACATTAAAGTATTACATTAAGACCTCAAGTATAGTGTGATGGAATGCAATATGACTCATATGAAAAATGTATAGGCCTGGAGTATTGACACGCCAACAGTACACGTGAGACATAGAAGAAGCCATCTTTAAAGTCTCTTTTGTGAGCAGATGACCAAATGTTCCCTCAGTTCTTTCTGTCATGATGTGAGCCTACAATCACATTTGACTCTTAGATAGATGGCATCAGATCTGGTGACAGCTCATAGACATAACCAGGAGATTTACTGTCATATTTTGAAGATTACCAAAAGGCTTCTCATTCCTTCCTGCAGCCACAAATCAATCGCAGAGTAATTCAACAGAAATGAGATGTACTACACACAGCGAAACACACACTGAAGAAACGCTCGATGTGGAATTCGCTGTTGAGTTATTATTGATGTCACAGAATGAAGCAAAGGCGTAAATTTATTGCGCAAAGAGGTTTTGTGAACAAAAAAAATAGGACCCAAAATACATGACCTCACACAGTGGGGCTTGAATAGATGTGATGGTGGATAAATACTAAAGACTTGTAAGAAAAAGCAACCTGAAATTGGACTCTTGAAGTTGGAGTATGGGTTATTAGCTGAATTTATCTTAAGGTTCTGGCCAACAGTTCAACCTCCAATTAATTCTTTAAAAAAAAAAAAGTATACCAAGAGATAAAAAGGCAACTACATCCTTGAAGTACAACAGGTTATTTTTGCTGAAGACTACAAAGAATCCCAGGAGTTGAACACAAAACGATCTCAAAGTCGAGAGGACTACGTACTAGGGGTGCTCCGATTGATTGGGTACCGATCATTATTGGCCGATAATCGCTTTGGGATGTTTGATCGACGGTCTCTAAAAAGACCGATCTCAAGCTGATGACGCTGCCATCAGAGGTTTGACATAACATGCAGCGGCACCGCCTCAGTCTGTCCGGCGCGGGTTAAATAATTATAATGCTGAAGGTGAGGTACAATTCATATTTCTTCATTAAATAACTTATAAAGTAATTTGAAAACTTTCTGTAAGACATAATTTCACAAACAGCATGAGTGAATCACCGTGCGCGCTCTCTCTTTCTCTCTCAAAATGCCCAAATAGCATCTGCACTAAACGTGCTGCACGCAGCACAGTTGACAAAGGAATTGTCACTTGTACAATCGAGGCAGTGTAGTGTCGTCACTAAAGTTTATAAATTGCATTTATTTTTCATTCTTGCCAGTGTTTAAACCATTCAGCACTCGCGCGCTCTCCTGGAGACCGTGCACTCATGCACACTTGCAACGCACACACATAATGCCAGGTTCACATTACTCCGTTTGCAGTGCGTATGTGGTGCGTATATTTTTCCGCGCTCATGTTAACGGATAAAGCGTTCACACTGCACACGGTTGCGGTCCAGCAGTGCGTTCCAGGAGCGGTGCGTCTGCAGCAGTGTGGAGATCGTTTCCGCTGCACGTGCTGAATTAATGTGACGGCGCATTGTTTGCGGTAAATATGAACATGGATTGACACGAAAATGAAGTAATTACTCAATAAATGCATATAATTAAAGTCTACTGTGTTTCACAGTCAACACATAGGTTATGGCTTTTTTTGCTAGGTTTAAAGGAAAAGAGCACTTTTAGATAAACAAGGCAATAATAGATGGCACTTGTGGAGGTAGGAAAACAAAGTTCTTTATGAACCGCAGGATTGCTTATAATAAAGAATTAAATGCAAAAGAAAAGCCAGTAGAGCTGACTGTTTCTGTCAATTGTAAGTTTTATTTTTGAAAGTTTGTGATAATGTAAGAAAAGTAGTTTAAATGTTTTGCCACTTGCTTGATCGCCGGATCGGCTTTCACCGTGGACGAAGCGGAGTCCAGCCCGAGGTCGTCACATGTGGTTGCCGCAAGCCCGCCGGACGCTCCTTCGTCAAATCCGCCGGCCGTGCTGTCCTCAAGCCTGCCTGCCTCTGCTCACTCAAGCCGGCCTCCGCATACTCTAGGCCGCCGCTCACTCTAGGCCTCCGGCCTCCGCTCACTCAAAGCCGCGGTGTGTGATGCTGTTTCATTGTGAAAGCGAAACTACTTTGTTTGGCCTTCCAAAAGAGGACATGACTAGAAATCAGTGGTTAAGTTGTATTTACAACACTGTTCCAGAACAGTTTAACCCAAATAATCAGATGTGTCCAGCACAATTTATGGAGGCCTGTTTCCTGATCCTGGTAGAGGAGACTACAATGCCAGCTGTTCTGACTCACAGACTGTAAGTACGTTTTTTATATTTAAAGAATTTGCCACTGACGATTCAAACGAGAGTTTTTGGGCAGTGTAGAGTAGCACTTGTTGTCATTTCTCCGATCACAAATGCAGTCATGGTTTTATGTTTACGCGGCGCGATGCAACGCAACGCGTAAAAAGGACAGTATAAGTCATTATAATCTGTAATTATGTCCACACTGGATGCAACAAATGCCTCGTTTATAATGGGTTTGAATGTTTTTGTCTTGTCCCTCAGGCCGGACAGGGCATCACAATATGGTATGGGGCGTAACATTTCCATCACACGCTTGAGTTATTCGGCCAATCACAACGCAATGGATAGCTGGCCAATCAGAGCACAACTCGCTTTTCAGACTGATGAGCTTTGTAAAAATCGACTCGTTTCAGAAAGGCGGGGCATAGAGGAGAAACAATAATGTACAGTATGTGGAAAATAATGTGTTTTTTTAAACCGCATAAACATTTCATTACACCAAATACACAAAATAATGTTCTTTTTAGCAGCATCATATGGCCCCTTTAAAATATAGCCTAAATCTAGAAGTAAATGCAAAAGTAAAAAGCATTGAATAATGTGTTTCCTATATTTATTGCATTTAAACACGTCTATGAAAGATTGTATTACTGTACTGTTTAAAAAAAGAATCACAAGGCTGAAAAAGCATTCTCCGTAACAATGTTTGAATTTGAAATCAAAATAAGGGATAAATGTGTTTTTGTGGTAAACAGCCACAGATCAGTTGCAGACTGCTGTGTGAAAGCTGCTTCTGCATCACTTACGTACCGCACATGGCCTGCATACGCACTGCAAACGGAGTATGTGTGAACCCAGCATAGACCGCCTTACATACAGCTCACAAAATCAGGCTTCTGCTGTGTGTAAGCTATTGTGCAACAATTGCACGACTGTCAAAACAAAAATGCAGTGCATAATCAAACATTTAGGAGAGAAATATATATTTTTGAAAAATGTTTAAAATATGCCCCCCTCCACTCCTCAAATAAAAAAAATCCCCTCTCACAAGAGTCACCTAAGAGGGGAATTCATTTTCAAAAATGAAATTCAGGCTCTGAATAAATGTCTAAAAATCTTGATTGGATCATCACTATAAATAATTATTCATGAAAAAAAGAAGGCTTTAAAAATATCGGTATCGGTGATCGTATCGGCAGATACTGCTTTCTGTGATCGGCGATAGGTGATCAGCCTCAAAAATCCTGATCGGAGCACCCCTACTACGTACACAACAAAGAAACACAATGCCTCTGAATCCCCCACAGCCTGCTAAATTTACCCTCAGCATCGGCACCAGCGCTCAATCCACACACAAACAAACAAAAGACATGTCAACTGAGACCTGTGACACCTGAATCAATACTGCCGGAGACTAGATAAGCACATCTTGACAATGAAACACTTCAAGTCATTTTCATGTGAAAGCGGTGAATCCTCACAAAATGTGTCAAAAACATATCTAGACTCATAATCTAACCCAAAATCAACAGAAAGTAGAAATAAATTAGATTTTGTTTTAAAAAATAATTTATTTTTTAAATAAATTTTTTCAGCTTATTTAAAGCTTATTTTCAGGACCATTATTTATTTTCTTCTTTTTCTTTTGATATTGTGAAGCAATGTGACTCACCCAAGTGTCTGTCATTGGCCAAAAGTTCAAGCTGCCTGGTCAATGAATTACAATATTCCTTGAGAAAAAGAGTCATTGTATGAGATTAAAAACAGTCCTTTCATCAGATAGAAAGATGCCAATAGAAAGAGATATTTCACTTGTGAAAAATCATCAACACAAAATCCTCCATCACTGTTATAGACACAGCATGAGAGCAAAAGCTGCAAAGTCGAACAGCCATCTGAAAACTAAGACCTAATCAGTATTCAGACAAGTGACTTTAAGAGAGCAGTGGAGACTGGCATAAAGCCTGATGTTAGCAACTACAAATGCAGGTGGCTATCTTCAAGACTCTAGTCCAGCCCTGAAACACAATCCTTTGTAGAAACTCAGGTGGGGCAAGAATTCGATTTTCTGAATACTGAATACAAGAATACTGGTTTTCTGGTCACGGTTTGGGAAAAAATACTCTTGATTATGTGTGAACTTCCTTGGCTTGACTGGAAGGGATGCGAGACCCATTGTTTTCTGAGGGCATAAGTCCTTCACAGTGTTCAGACAAAGATGGGATTAAACGTAGGAGGGCTGTTAGCATACACTGCACCAGTTTTTAGTAGGGGAACATTCTAAAGGATGAAAACAGGAGGATCGCCATGGGAAAACAGGTTAACCTGGGAGTCATTATCTCCTCTAATTACGCAGTAAATAAGGCAAATGAGTTTTCACAGGTACAACTCATCCATTTTCACAGCTGGATATGAAGATCAGGCAGTGGAGAAACACCTTATCAGGTTTTAGGTTGACTCAAGGACTCGCAGACGAGCAAATCTCATGATCAAACCGCCATTCATCCCGCAAACTATGCCAAACTTCTTCTTCCTGCCGTGGAAGTCGTGTGCGTAAGCTGCGTTCTCATCTCACTGTGGGGTCCGCTGTCTCGCTCTGGTTCCATCTCTCACCTCAACAACAGACAGCTGTGGCAGATGGAGCCATATCCCCATCGGTCTCGTGAGGCTCTGGATTTAAAATGTAAAAGAGCATGCAGCGATGGGGAGGAGGAAGAGGCGATGTCACAGGGCAGCAGACGTCAGGGACGGCTGCCATGAGAGCACAAGGCTAATTCAAGCACTAACAGACTTCCCATCCAAGACAAACCAACAAACCGCAGGCTGGCGAGGTGGCAGGGGACAGAATTTAAATGAGGCCCGGCTACCAAGAAGCTGGCAGATCAGACCCGATATGGGTTATTAGCTACCTTTCTGAAGAGAACCCAACATGGAGGCAAGCTGGGCAGCTCCATTAGCATTCAGGGGTGAATCATACAAACCTGTAGCATGGCTTCCCACTGGTGAAAGCGACAGGTAAGGGAACATGTTCTGTTCTCTTATTTCATGCGGATGAAGTCATTAGTTTCTTTCACTCCAACTTTGCGGTGGTTTTAACTAATGGGCCAGAGCACAGCGAAGCTGAGAGGAAGAAGAGAGGGATTTGCCTGATAGTTGCTTTTCACTGAAACTCTCCAGAGCATAAAGGGTTTCTCTGACAGCTTGTGACTCACTTTGACCGCGACAGGGAAATTACCCAGGGTTTCACTTGAAAGGAACAAGATCAAAAGAGCCACCATGGCCTCCGTCTCCAAAGCAGAGTCAATGTGCTTTTCTGCAAAATGGGTTTATACTGCCACACTGTTTCCCTCCCTATCAGTGCTATATAAGAACTGAAGGACCACTTTGAGACAAAAGGCAAAACTGCTGTGGAGAGTTTCAGTGAAAAGCAACTATCAGGCAAATCCCTCTCTTCTTCCTCTCAGCTTCGCTGTGCTCTGGCCCGTTAGTTAAAACCACCGCAAAGTTGGAGTGAAAGAAACTAATGACTTCATCCGCATGAAATAAGAGAACAGAACATGTTCCCTTACCTGTCGCTTTCACCAGTGGGAAGCCATGCTACAGTCCATTAGCATTCACCCCTGAATGCTAATGGAGCTGCCCAACATGGAGGCAAGCTGGGCAGCTCCATTAGCATTCAGGGGTGAATCATACAAACCTGTAGCATGGCTTCCCACTGGTGAAAGCGACAGGTAAGGGAACATGTTCTGTTCTCTTATTTCATGCGGATGAAGTCATTAGTTTCTTTCACTCCAACTTTGCGGTGGTTTTAACTAACGGGCCAGAGCACAGCGAAGCTGAGAGGAAGAAGAGAGGGATTTGCCTGATAGTTGCTTTTCACTGAAACTCTCCAGAGCATAAAGGGTTTCTCTGACAGCTTGTGACTCACTTTGACCGCGACAGGCAAATTACCCAGGGTTTCACTTGAAAGGAACAAGATCAAAAGAGCCACCATGGCCTCCGTCTCCAAAGCAGAGTCAATGTGCTTTTCTGCAAAATGGGTTTATACTGCCACACTGTTTCCCTCCCTATCAGTGCTATATAAGAACTGAAGGACCACTTTGAGACAAAAGGCAAAACCTCTCACTCAAATGACAATAACAGCTTTAAAGAGATACCAAAAGAACAACCTGTCAATTGAATTTGAGCTGATGCACTCAAAAGAAGTCAGATGTGACTGAGGAACAACAGTACAGGACAAGATCAATCAATATACCACAAACACACCCACTAGTAACTTTGAGGTGCACATCATGTGCATTAGGGATGGGACACAAAGGTTGATTAATGAAGTTGTCCTACAAATGACTATTTGGAGAACCCTAACCCTAAATTTGTTTTTAGAGTGCACCGTCACTGCCCCTTCTAAAAACATGTCTTAAGATTCTGAATTCAGTCCTGTTCCACATTGTCTAGCTCAGGGGTGTCCAATCCGGCAAATATCCTGCAGAGTTTAGTTTCAATCCTAATTAAACACACCTAAATCTGCTAATCAGGAACTTCAGGCATGTTAGAAACTTCCAGGCAAGTGTGTTGGGACAGGGAGGAAACCTCAGCAGGACACTGGCTCTCCATGAGCAGGTTTGGACAGCCCTGGTCTAGCTGTTTTTGAAAATAAAAATGCAAAAGATGCTTCCAGTCTGGTTCATGTAAATCCAAATAATCCACAGTAATTACACTTGACAAATAGATTTTAAAAATATATAATTCTTCATCAGTAAGCACCTCAAAGACAGATTCTGCTTAATATGTCACCTTGAAGACCTCAGTGTTGTCAGTAAAGGGATGACCGTCTGTTTAATTGACAACTGACATCTGACAACATCCTCCCTATTTTCCGTTTGAAATGCTGTGAATCTTGTGGGTAAAGACTATTTCACATCTCAGCCATTACCTAAAATAGAAAATAGAAAATCCCAAAAATAGAAATCCTTCCATCTGCTTGGCCGAGACATGTCAGCACTGTAACGTGTCGCATGAAATAGATTGTCCGGAACCTGACACAAAATCCATCTTGTTTAGGTCATCCATCTACTGCTTTGCTATCTATCTCCCGCCTCTTCCACACTGTCTAGACCTCCTTCTCCCACTCGGTGCTCTTCGATTTTCAACCTTCTGCACTCAGTGCTACATACACCCACCCCCTCACACCCCACTGTGGCTGCAGGGTGGATGTACCTGCAGCAAAAACAGTTCTCAGACTATCAATTACTTCTTCAACAGACATGCAATGTTGGCCCCTATCTCAAACAGGTTCTGCAGCTCCGCCAACAGAACAACACGCACAGACTCATGCTGAAGCAAACACAGTTCATGAGAAACACCCACATTTAATTATGAACACCAGGTTGAACACATCAATGCACTATGGACACATAATGCATGTAGTAAAAAAAAAAAAAAAAGGTCAAGGTACGACACACCCTTTGGAAAAAAAAAATCTCCTGTCAGGTCAGAAAATGGCAGAGATTTATTTGTGTCAAACTGGGCTGATTTTAGGTTCCAGAGAAAGGGAGTTCCCAACTGTCCCCACTATGGAGTTCACATGGTTTAGTGTCTTGTAGCCCAAAATGCCAATGTTAATTAGGATCTGATTAAATCCAGTTGTGTTTGAGGAGGCCACATCAACATAAAGGACTGTCTTATCGTTATCCAGTCCAAAATGGAATAAAGAATTTTAAAAAAAGGAACAAAATTACAGAAGTCAGAATCAAATGTAAATATGATACCCAAAGATATTTAACTATCAAATAAAAGTTTCAAATTTTCGAATCTTGCCGATATTCGACTGATAGTCGAATCATATGTTATGGGGGCAGGGCAAAATACATTACCACGAGTCAAGTCAGACAGTCGACAGTCATAATCATGTCAACACACAGGGAAAATGTGTAACAGACACCTCGCAGATAAAAACGGGGTAAATAATGTTTTATGTTTTGATTAAAAGATAGTTAACATTAAACGTCAGCAAAACCCTAAGAATTCATAAAATTTTTTACAATAGTGCTTTCATTATAACGTTATGTATATGACAGTAGTTATTAATGTTCTGCATTTCTATTTTGAGCTGCGCGCATTGAAGATGACCAGTAGAATGAAGCAGCAGGTTTTTAATCAGTGGGATTTAACTCATCATTTATCTTATATAGAATACACTTCATTATTTATACAACATAACGTTAATATTACGACTTATAGGCTATCTGCACAAAATGCCCTGAATGCACGAACAACGTGCAGAAACACGGCAACTAAACTCTAAAAATTCACAGCGTTTTATTATAATAGTGTTCTCATTATAATGTTACAGTCCCAGTCATAGTTATTAACATTCTGCATTGTTGTTTGTCCTGCTCGAGCTGAAGAGATAATCACCGTAGTACCACAATGAAGCCCTTTACTGCAGCGCAACTCAACCAAATGCATCTTATACGAGATAAATAATATATACAATATATTTAAACCGGCTGAAATGTTTTGAAATCACTTGTACCCTACCTGATCAAAAAAATCCAGTCTTTCACTCTGCCTGTGTCAAGACTTATAGGCTATCTGCACAAAATGCCCTGAATGCACGAACAACGTGCAGAAACACGACAACTAAACTCTAAAAATTCACAGCGTTTTATTATAATAGTGTTCTCATTATAATGTTATGTATATGACAGTCCCAGTCATAGTTATTAACATTCTGCATTGTTGTTTGTCCTGCTCAAGCTGAAGAGATAATCACCGTAGTACCACAATGAAGCCCTTTACTGCAGCGCAACTCAACCAAATGCATCTTATACGAGATAAATAATATATACAATATATTTAAACCGGCTGAAATGTTTTGAAATCACTTGTACCCTACCTGATCAAAAAAATCCAGTCTTTCACTCTGCCTGTGTCAATTTGAGTCTTGTTAAAGTTTTAAATCCCTGCCGCCAAGACAAATTCATCACGGATTATGGAAAGTGAAAATTAAATCTATATGGGGTGGTTGGATTTATTCACGCACATTAAAATATTTATTTGAAGCTTCTTTCTTTTCAGATTCTTATTTACAACATTATCTTATAGGCTGTATATTAACTTATTGGGAGAAAACCAGTAGTTCTATGTGAAATCAGACATTTGAGAACCCCCATATAGCCAAAATGGCATGATCATAATACCCCGTGAATATTCGACTGTGAGATTGGTAGTCGAATCAGGCTCCTCCTATCGAAGCATTGAATCTTCGACTATTCAATCTATTTGAATTCTACTTATTCAAAAATACAAAAAAATGCAGTTCATAAAATGACTTGAATACGCCTAATCTATGATAAACATGTTGGAAAATAATGTCAAAGTTTAAGATGACCTCCAAAGGACTTGATACCATTTTCAACACCAAGTCTAGCTGCCCAACTCATGAGATTTAGATGTTTGCTCTCTCTTTTAAAATGATAGTTGCATTCCTCACAGCTTGCCAAGAAAACCAGCTAAATCACTTTTATTTACTAGGGCAGGGGCCTCTCCATCACCGGGAAGATTTACATGGAAACAAACTAAGGATTAGCAATCCCATTAGCAAGCTGAGTCCGTCCGCTAGTTTTTGAGTGAGGGATGTTTCAGCTAAGATAAGATTCATGGAGGCCACTGAGCTGAAAGCACAACACTACTGTTCATCATGAATTGCATTGTGGGAGAATCCAGTTATTAATCCTCTCCAGTACATTCATCCAACACACGCCATCTGTCGGGTATGGCACCTTTGCACAAAACGCTCTCCTAAATTATGAAACAATTTTGCGTTCCTAGAGGTGTAAAGTGTTTGTTAAGGTAAATGTTGTGAAGTTTTTGTTGTCAGATGTCATTGCCTCAAGATATAATTCATTCCCATACCGAAAAGGAAAAATAAAGACATCATGCTAACAAAATGAATTCATTCTCATTCGCATATCACAAAACAATTTATGACATTCCGGGGAACTTGCTGTGCAAAGCATTCTGGGGTGGGGAGGAGGATGACTAAAGCAGGGGAAAGAGCCACTCATCATGAAAACTAATGCTGTTGATACCTAATGGCATTGCTGTTGCACGGCGAGGTTGGGGGTGAATTCAATTGTCTAGCAAAGAAATGAAATGTTTTCTCGTTCACAAGCAGAGAGTCATATACCCTAAAGGTAATATGAAGCAAATGAACAAACAGCTCTGACAGGTATTATCCTCTCACTATTATTATTTGTGGCTCCCGAGGTGTGTGCGCTTTGGCCAGTATTGTCTACATCTGGAATAATGGCTTTGAGTTTGAAAAAGCTTCGGAAAATTTTGTTCAGCAAACCTCATAAAGGCTTTGCCTTATACAAAGACTCACTGCATCACTTTGTGAAGGCTGCAATTTAAAAAAAAAATTAAGTACCTATAGAGTATTGCATCCTTCATATCTCCGAAGAGTCTTTAGTTTTATCAGATTTATAAAAGAAAGATACAGCTTTACGCTTCTCTCCGGAAACAGCCAAGCTCCTGGAGGCGTGCCATGGGTGGAGATAAAGAGTCACGAGCATACAAAGCTTTTGCTTAGCGAGAGTGTGCAAGCTGTGACATCACTATAACTAAAAAAGGAACAAAAACATTTTAGCCTTAAATTTACTATGGCTAACAATCAGATC
This sequence comes from Sinocyclocheilus grahami, assembly GCF_001515645.1. Taxonomy (NCBI): domain Eukaryota; kingdom Metazoa; phylum Chordata; class Actinopteri; order Cypriniformes; family Cyprinidae; genus Sinocyclocheilus; species Sinocyclocheilus grahami. Next base: position 241,701 of record NW_015505609.1, on the reverse strand, counting down.
CAGCCATACATATCTAATCCAAAATCGGATCCCGAGTCTGAAAATGAACATCAGGAACAACAGCAGCAACAACGACTACAGCAGGACGTGTCTATATGGCAAGTACTGTACTCATTTGCTCAGCGGCTATTGGTATTTAAATGTATTTAAATACACACAATACATCATTGCATTATCCCTGGATAACTTTTGATTCACATTCATGTTGTTTACATTATATGCACTTACACGCCGGGAACAAACAAACACACTTTGCTGAACAAACAAACATACAACTCCGTTGCTGCCCCGAAAAAACAAACTGCAGCCACTGTTCCCTTAACTCTGGGTACTTTGGGAAGCAGAAGAAGGTTATGTTTCCTTCACAACCAAAAACCCACTTCTTTGGAGACATCCAAAGCTCTCGCTCTGGTTGTTGTGTATGCACGCTCTTCCAGGAGAAGTGCCCATACAAGAAATTCCACAGTTCGGGACTTCATGAAGGGCCATACTCAGAAAAAAAAACTTGAAACTTATACGATCCCTGAAGGAGTGTATTTGGCACAGAAATACGCCAACATACATCCAACTCGTTTTTTGATACTTTGGCCATGTTTAGCACGAGAATCCAACTCTTTAACACTGTAAATAACTCCGAATGCATGAAATAACATTAGACCTCCCTTTAGGTATAGGACATGAAAACCTACATATTTACATACAAACCATTTCTGCAGTTTATTTATGTTTGCCTTTGCCATGACATAATTGCAAAGTACTAACATTTTAATTTTAAGAAGCAGTTCAGAGGGCCACTCAAACCACTTATTTAAAGTTTCTAGTCATGCAAAGACTTGTGAATATCACCGACGGACCACTCACTGACCGTTATTACAAACATATATTCCACCAAATGGAGGTTGTTTCAATCAGCATGTCCATAACAAGATGATTTAGGAGTGAAATGAGTTCCTGTGTACGCAGGGTACTGTCCTCTTTGATAAAGATGATTTGTGTGGTTATTTCAGATCCATCTCTCATAATATTAAATGTCATAAAATGTAATTTGTACTCTTAATAGCGGATTTGACTTTTGCTGTTTGGATGAATATTATCAGGCGTAAAATACGGATATTTGAGTTGGAGACGCTTGTTTGTGAATGCTAATTACCGCAAAGCTCTCAAAGAGAAATTATTTGAACAATAGAAGTAATCACACCCTATTCAATGAAGTGCCGATGACAAAAAGAGGAGCTTTACTCCAAACAAAAGACACAATCTTTAAACAAAACATTATTTAAAAGATCTATACCAGCTTGTATTGCTCTTCATTTAAGAGTGTGTGGCTAATCACCACACTATGAGTGTTACTACAGCTGTGATGTTTCTCAAATCACACATGCACCATTCCAGCCCTGTCTGAACACATCACTAGAGCAAAACTGCATTTTCTCACGGTGGTTGCCAGGGACGCTAACCAATAATGTACGACAAGGCTCAATAATGAGAACAGCCTGCTGGCCCGAGGCCAGTGAGAGAGCGTTTTAGGCCAGTTGACGGAATAGCCACTTGGCTCTATTGGATCACTATTTTACAGAAAAAAAGGTTTGAAATAATAATAATAATAAGTTAATTAATAATAAATTTTGGACTGTGTGCCAAAAGTATATGATTTTCATGAATATATTATAACTGTATAATTTCCAGCGGTTGAAAACTTATAAATAATAAATAAATACACTGACTGTGTTATAAAGGAAAAAAAAAAAATATATATTTTTTTGTTAAATAAAGATGATTATATCGTTTACTATTTATTTATGAAAAATTGTAAACTGTTTTTCTGGCACATAAAAAAGGGTGAAAACAAAATGTGTAATTTATTTGTGGGCCAGTGAAAATGTTGACAGATCAAGTAAGATCTGAACTATTGGCTCAACCAGGCTACCAGAAAATATCCTTGTTGCTGAGCTCAGTTTGGGGACTCAAACACTCAGGTTGCCTCATTTCCCGTCACATGACCCACTAAACTTTCTCCCAACAGACAAACCATGAAAGAAAATGTGGAACGCTGAAAAAAAAGAAACTCTTAAGTGAATATTGATGACATGAGACAGATAAACAACCAGGAATTTCTTGAAATGTATGCCAGATATTACACAGCACATGTGTTTATATAAACCACCTAACTGAGGAGGAAAATCTATTCCACTGTCATTTCAATGTCACCCATCTGGGAAAACCGGTTTACAATATATGTTTTAGGTTAAAGTCATAGCAAAGATAAATACATTTAATCATACAAAATGGTCATTCTAATAAGACTTCAATTACACTTATTCAACTACACTTTACTCATAAATACCTACGATAAAGTAGCCCTGCGACATTTTCAAAATAATCTGACACCTTTAACAGGAGAAAATGTCACCACAAGAACATTATTTGTCATGTTGTTTGTCGAGGCCTTCACTCTTTGGTGTGATCCCACACTTTACTGAGAAGAGCAGCTGGCGACACGACTGTGACGGAGTTGTAAAAGAAGAATTTCAGGTCACCAGCCTGTATGTGGGAGGTCAAGAGTGACAGACGAGGGGGCTACCGATAAGACTGTTGGGAGTTTTCAGTTTTTTTATGCAGAGGTGGACAAGTAGATGCAAAGATCAGAGTGGTTTTGATTCAAGAAACTTTCCTTTAAAAAGCTTTTATCAGGCTCTGTTCTCCACCCCCCTGCCCCGTTTAAGAGTTGCAAGTCTGTGCCGGTGAATGATTAACAAGCGCGAGAGAGAGTAATGGTTCAAATTTTGCACAACTTTGAGAGCGCAACTCTCGGTTCTCTGAGGCACAGCCCCAGGAGGTCTCAGCTTTTCATGCTAAACAAAGTGAGACAGACGTGCTATCTTTACACTCTGTTCCCTTCCCAACTTTCCACCTTCAGTAAACTTAGAGAGAAAGAAGCCACTGGAAGCACCTTTTTTCCAGATAAAGCAGCACCCAAAGTTTGAGCAAGGATCTTGTGCAACCCTCACTTTGCTCGTTGTATTGAGCTACCTAAGTGAAAAAGCCAAACACACATTAATTTCACAGGGATGTCTTTTAAAAAAAGGTCCCGGCTTCCATAAATATATCTCAAGCAGACATTTTCATCCGTCTCCAATAACATCTGGAGTTATGAGGGAGACAGCCGTTTCAACAACGTTACAACTCACAACAAAGCTTATAATTTTCTTCTGTCACCTTTAATCAATGGTGTAGTCTCTCCTGAGCTGGCAAAAAAAAAAACTTGCCAGGCCAGAAGCCATCCAGAAAAATAAGACAGGATCAGGCACGGAGATAAAGACAACTAAGGCAACTGGAAAAACGGGTTGTTTGGCCTGAGACTTCATGTGGTCTCACAGTGGGGTCTCTCACATTATATTATGGCGCTTTTCCACTGCATGCTACGACTCGGCACGGCTCAGTACGGCATGGCACGGTTTGCGTTTCCACTGCAGTTTAGTACCGCTTTAAAGTGGGCGAGATTATTCACATGTCGTTATAGTTGCGCCACCTCTACTGCTGTGACTCCTGAAAAACGTTTTCATTCCGCGTCGCCCCATCAAGCTCTTGCTGGATCCGCTCCTCTGCTATCAACGAGAGGAACGTCTGTACTTCCTCAACAGACAACGAAAGGTGCGCTTGTTCAAAACCGTTGCGTTCGATCCTTCGCTGGCTGTGCTGATTTAAATCTAGCGGTTCTGTTGCGTCTCGTGAAGCAAGTTCAGTGACGCAGGTAGTGGCGATTTTCTCCGGTCAATCAGTGATCAGCAGAGTTTACACGTCACGTTTTGGTAACGGTACGGTTCGCTTGGAACCTCAACTGAGGTGGTACTGAAAAAAGTACCAGGTACTGTATCCAGTGGAAAACCCCCCAAAAGTGAACTGTACCGAACCGTACCGTGCCGTACCATGCAGTGGAAAAGCTCCATTAGTGATAGCTAGGGGACACTCGACAGCTCTCTATTCAAAGTCCCCTGAAAAAAGGAAACCCAAAGGAGGGCTCTTACCAGACAGGGGCAATGTGCTAAAGAGGTAGCCAATAGAGCCAAAGTAGAAGTATTGTTTTGGTTTAACAAGTGACAATAAAAGGACAAAAGAGACCTTCCTCTGGAAGGAGCTGAAGAAATCCTCCGCAATAGTGGAAGTTGACACAAAGTTAATGGATTACTTATTCACATACAGGCTAGCCTACATTTTAAAAATTACCAGTTATAGAGAAGAAAAGTGATCAATGTACTTTCCATTCAATATATTTTAGTTTTTGTTAAGGGAAAAACAACATAACTTAGATTACAGCAAGTGTTGATTTAACTTACCCATAACAACATGAAAAAAAACACCCAGAGGAAATGTGAGAAAATGTAATCCTTTAATTAAATCCTGATTTTTTTTTTCTTCCCTTGACTGTTATTCCCAAGACCGATCACCACAATATTCAAATCCTTATGCACGTATCACCCAGGTGGGTAGATCCTTGTTAATGGCTTCAAGTGGAACAGGCGACACAGAGCTTTCTTTTTTTCTTGATATTCAATCCAGTAAGTGTATAACTGACATCAACTAAGTCGTATCTTTATCCACAGTTCATAAATGTTAACTTGTTTCAGTAGTTTCCCCAGTGGTGTGGTAAACTCTTGTTGATTGTGGAGAGAGTTGATTGTAGTCCTTCCAGAGAGAAGCTTCTTGTCACTGAGCCGTGAGTGGGCGTCAGTCTGGGTGGAGCCAGTGTGATGTCAGAACAGGGGCTCTCTGAGTGCTTTCCTGACAAACGGACTAAAGGGTTGTTTATACTCACCTGTGTGCAAATGTTGTACGTGCTTGCCCGTGTGTTCACTGACTCAGCAGGAACCTTGCCGGGACTTAAAAGTTAATGATTAATCATGTTACAAGGAATCATGATTTGATATGAATTTGGATATAAAATGCTATCCCTGAACTTTAAATTAGGTCAACAGTTTAAGATAAACTACTAAAAAAATAAAAGTATAAAAGAAACATGACAACAAAAGTAATGCACCCAAAACTGATTTAAATGTTAAGAAAGAAAGAAAGAAAGAAAGAACTAAAAATGATGAATGAAAAGAAAACGGTGAAATAAGCAAATTAATGAACAAAAGAAAGAGCCAAAGAAAGAGTGAAATAAAAAAGGAGGCGAAAAAGCAAAAAAGTGAAAAAAGCTAAAGAAAGGTTAAAATAGAGAAAGAAAGAACAAAAGAACAATTAAATGAAAAACCAAAAGAAAGAGAGAAAGGAAAGACTGAACAAAAGAAGACAAATGGAGAATGGGCGAAAGAATGGGTAAAAGAAACAGCAAAATAAAAAAGAAAGAGAGAAAGAAAGAAAGAAAGAATGAGCAAAAGAAAGGGTTAAAGAAAGAACAAAAGAATAGAAAAGAAAATATAAACAACTAAATTAGCAAACAGACAAACAAGCAAGACACAAAACTTGAAAGAATGAACAAAACAAGTGAATTAGTACATTAATCAAAGAAAGAGTGAAAAAGAGCAAAAGAAAAAAAGAAAAACAGGCAAACAAACAAACAAAGACTCAAAACAAAGGTTGTTTATGCTTAACTCTAGTAAGTGTAAGGTTATAGTATCAAATCTGTTAGTTTCCAGGTCAGAAAACATTGCTAGACATGCTAAGCACCGATTCCCACCCAGAATTCCCTTTAATGTCCTAATCTGACACATTAATGCTTATTAGATTACAGTGAATCTCACTGGAACATTTCTACCTCTGCTCGGGTAATGCAGCACTACAATGCCATATACAAATGATGAAACACATGAGAAACATCCTATGCATTCTATTGAATTTACCACATAATGTTTACAAATGACACAGAGGTTGGGCAACAAATAATCCTTATTCATCATCGTAGGGACTAGGTTATAATGCCCTAACTCTCTGAGATACATGTTTTCATTTCACGGATAATTATACACATGCATTAAATTCCATTTGAGCATCTAGACTAAATATCGACTTGGCATAATCAATAACATAATTTCCATTGATTCAAAATTACTTTATCTACTGTAACCTATGTTGCCTCTGAGTAGTTTAAAGGCATAGTTCACCAAAAAATGTGATTTCTGTCATCATTTACTGACCCTCCAAACCTGCGTGTCTTACTTTCTTCTGGGGAACACAAAAGAAGATATTTTGAAGAATGTTTTGACTGCTTTTGGACCCAATGACTTTCAATGTATGGACAAAAACAGACATGTTTCAAAATATCTTCAAAATATTTAAATACACATTTGTTTAAATTTCCATGAATTATGGAAAACTGTATTCAAACTAACTTGAAACATCCTTAAGAAGACATTAAACCTATTCTCACAACACATTTCTCACTCCTGCCTCTTGTCACATGAACAATGTCTCTGGATGAGAAACCAGGAAAAGATATCGCTCTGAGAGTTTCAGGCTCCTCTGGAGGAGAAAATTAGAGACTGTTTTCTAGGGCATAATTACACTTATATCCACAATGGTCCCTCCACTGCACCACCCCTAGAGAAAACCCAGGCACACTGTATCTGTGTGGTGTCTTCACTACTGCAAACCACAATGTCAGAGGGAAAGCTGTTTCTATGCGTGCTGTGGAAGCGGCTAGAGGGCGAACCACGGGGTGACCGAAGAAAGAGGTTAAGAATGCCTTGCCACACCTGTTGCCCTTCCTGTCCCACTTTCTCCGAGGGCTTTTCAACCATAACATGGCAAGATAAAAGAATGACTGAAATAGCCCGCGGGCTACAGCCTGGCCCCGTGAGCCATTAATTTCGGTGGACGACCGTTTGAAACAGCTTTAGCTTTTACGATGAAGTCGTTAAAGAGAGCCCAGCACAGCTGTCAATTACATAATACCCACCAGCGCCCTCCCTGTAAGTTAAATAAATTTACTGACACCTTACCCACAATTCAAGCGTTCAGATGGGTTACTCTACTAACAGGGCAACACAATTGTGCTTTCGAAGAGCGCTCGCATGAGACACAACAGAACTGGGCAATGGCTCACTGGAAAGGTTCCCAAAGTTTTGTATGTAATGTTGACAGTTCTGACCAAATGAAGTACTGAACAACAAAACGAACCACATATTCATGGAGATTCATGAACTTCACTGAATGATAATTATCTAACCTTTCCTCCAGACCTTATGTCCCACGAGAGACTGAGGTCTGTTCCAAAACCTAATTTAAGGCAGCATTACATACGTTGTGGAAACAGCAAGACCAGAATGCACTGTGACATGCACAGTGAAAAAAAGAAATTAATTAACACAAAAAAACTAATCTGAAATGACTGATGCCAGAGATATGTAAATAACAATCTGCTCGTAAAATACTAAAAAGTAGGCCTATCAATAGAAATAGTTCCGTTTAATTAGAAATAGTTTTTCCCCTCATTTCAGGGCTATGTATGTTATTCCTTTTAGAGCATCGCACTGTTAGCTGTTGAAAAAAACAGCATATGCTGGTTAGGTATGTTTTGAAGCATGACTGCTGGTTTGAGCTGGTCCTTAGCTGGTCATGAGCTGGTTTAAGCTGGTCATATGCTGGTCCTGAGCAGCTAAGGACCATCTTAAACCAGCTCAAACCAGCTAAGGACCAGCTTAAAGGGGTCATGTGATGCGATTTAAATTTTTCCTTTCTCTTTGGAGTGTTACAAGCTCTTGGTGCATAAAGAAGATCTGTAAAGTTGCAAAGACTAAAGTCTCAAATCCAAAGAGATATTCTTTATAGAAGTTTTTTAGAAAAATGCTTTTTAGAATGCATTATAGAAGTCAACCACGCCTACCTAAAACGGCTCATTCTAACACGACCTTAACCTTAAACCGCATAAACACATTTCATTACACCAAATACACAAAATAATATTTTTTTTAGCAACATCATATGACCCCTTTAAACCAGCTCAAACCAGCATTCATGCTTCAAAACATACCTAACCAGCATATGCTGTTTTTTTTCAACAGGGTAGCAAAATGCTAACATCAAACTCTACAGTAATTAATATAGAGGTTAGCCTGGCATACAAAGCTTTATTTGAGAGACATGTCAATATATGTTCCATAAACTGAAAAGTAGTGATCGACCGATATTGATATTTTATAACCGATACCAAATATTTGCGTGTTTATTTGCCCGATAACCGATATGCAGAACCGATATTTATTTACTGTTATAAAGTAAATAAATGACTGAGTGAAGTAAGTCCATACTTAACTTTGGTTTTTCCTCCTTTCAGCCATCTTAAAAAAAAAAAAGGGTTGAAAATTACCAGTCTTTCATGTTAAATTTAATCTTCATATTACAATAAAAAACATTTTATTTAAAGCATCAGCAGCAACACTAATATTAACAATAAGCAAAATAAATGTAGAAGGTCTAATGTTTTCAAATGGAGAAAATAAATAAATGAAAGGAGTCATATCAACTTCATTTTAAACTACTGTTTTAGTAGGTTTATAAGCCGTTTAATAGGCTAAAGAGTGAAGAATAATTCACTGGATAATGTTAATTCACTGAATAATATTCTCGGGAATATTGAAATATAACAAACAAAACATTGTATTTTATTGTATTTCTCAACTGTTTATTGTATTTCTCAACTGGCATGTTAAATCAGAATTACTAACAATGTTTTTGTCGTTCTATGAAATGTCTGCTGACAGCGCAGTTTATCTATGCATTTAACCAGAACTATATTCAAACTGCGATTGCTCGCGGAGATAATAAATTAGTTTCCATAGAGATGTATTTATTTAGATGTTTATTAGTGAAATAATGATTATATAGTAAACATCAATACAATTTAGGGGTGTTTTAAACAAGTGAATCTTGTTAAAAGTTACATGCGGTGGCCGTGCTGGAGCATTTCCTGAGCATCAACCCGGTGAGTGAACAGCAATATGAAAGCGGATTCACGAGACTAATGATGAGCAAATATGCAACAGAGAGCAAATTAAATTCAGCACTTTTATTTCCAACATGCGCCCATTCATGGCTGCATATTATTTAATTCACGCAAAGTTACGTCTTTATTAGGACAGGACTTGACGGATTTTCTTACGTGACTCCGTGAGTTCGTCTCCATTTCTTCGAGCCAAGCTGCATAAACTGCATATCAGGCATTTATGTAATACATCTAATTTGTGCATTAATGCCGTTATGTTAAATAAAGTTTACTAACTACAGTATATCAAGTACCTGTGCACGCCGTTGTTGTTGTCTCCTCTCCCCTCAGACGCCGTGGTGCAATGGCGATCCTGTGCACAATTCTCAAAACATCCACAAGATGGCGGTAGATAGATAGATAGATAGATAGATAGATAGATGGCTAGATAGATATCAAAATGATATCAATCATTTTACTATATTTCTTATTTTTCTTCACCATAAAATTCTGCAGATCTATCAATAATAACCAAAATGCAATAGCAAATTGTATTTGTATTATGCATTAAACAAAATTCACCGGTCTACATTAAATCCAACTACAAAAATATAAATAATTTTATTGAATAATATTCTCATTAAAAGTATTTCATAATCACTAGATTATTGAGAAAATGACTTTTCTGCAAAGCATTTTAAAGACGGATTTCCATTGGGGGGAAAAAAAGTGATATATTGTATACAATTTTATGTTGACATAAAATTAATCAACTTTTTTCTATGCCACCCCACCATTTATTAACACATTTTTATGAATCTGGTCACAATGGTGAAGCTTTTGCAGTAATCATTAGGAAACTAAGTCTAGCTTGATTTTTAATGTGGACCAATCCTCGACAGGTTGCAGGTCAGAATTACCTTCTTTTCTAAATTCATCCCTCTTTCTCAGTGTCTCAGGTGTGTCACTGTAAAGAACAGTTGAGAAGCACCTGTGTAAGAGCGCACAGCTGTGAAACAGCTACATACGCTCATACAGCAACTGAAGCCACAGAGGTTCAGTCTGGTGAGGAGACTAAACCCACAGTAACAACACACCTCCACTCTGTAAGCAAAGCGCTCTATCAATATTGAACACTGCCACACAGTCCTATTACATCTGAATGTAGATACAGGGTCTTAGGGATGGAACGGCACTCACTCGCTGGGCAGTTAAAGGGGTCATATGATGCTGCTAAAAATAACATTATTTTGTGTATTTGGTGTAATGAAATGTGTTTATGCGGTTTAAGGTTAAAAAAACACATTATTTTCCACACACTGTACATTATTGTTTCTCCTCTATGCCCCGCCTTTCTGAAACGCGTCGATTTTTACAAAGCTCATCGGTCTGAAAAGCGAGGTGTGCTCTGATTGGCCAGCTATCCAGTGTGTTGTGATTGGCCGAATACCTCAAGCGTGTGACGGAAATGTTACGCCCCTCACCATATTGTGATGCCGTGTCCCGGCCGGAGCGAAGAGACAAAAACATTCAAACCCATTATAAATGAGGCATTTGTTGCATCCAGTGGGGACATAATTACGGATTATAATGATTTATACTGTCTTTTTACGCGTTGCATTGCATCGCGCCGTGTAAACATAAAACCATGTCTGCATTTGTGATCTGAGAAATGACAAACAACAAGCGCTACTCTACACTGCTCAAAACTCGCGTTTGAATCATCAGTGGCAAATCCTTTAAATATGAAAAACTTACTTACAGTCTGAGAGTCAGAACAGCTGGCATTGTAGTCTAATCTCCCAGGAAACAGTCCTCCATAAAATGCGCTGCACACATCTGAATATTTTAATTAAACTGTTCTGGAACAGTGTTGTAAATACAACTTAACCACTGATTTTTAGTTGTGTCCTCTTTTGGAAGACCACACAAAGTAGTTTCGCTTTCACAACGAAACCCACGGCGGGCTTGAGTGAGCAGAGGCCAGCGGCTAGAGTGAGCGGAGGCTGGGGGCTAGAGTGAGTGGAGGCCAGCGGCTAGAGCGATCAGTGCGATCATTCGTACGATGACATTAGCGGCATACGAATGTTTCATGAATCACACGTTAACTCTGTCGTAAGTTGATTTGAGCACACGGATCTGTGCTCGTTTCTACGTTAGATTGATAAATGAGGCCCATTGTCTTTTACCTTATGTGCTTAAATGCCTAAAGTGCAGTGTCCTAAAGTTTTTCAAGCAGTACTTGGGAAAAAAAATGGACATAGATTCACATCTATATAGTTTTGTTTGGATCAAAAATAGAATTTAAATTAATTGACTTTCTTCAACAAGAAAAATATACTTTGTTTTTATAAAATAGTTTTCATAGACATAGAAAATATTGTTTAGGGTAAGTTATTTATTTTTCATTGGCTCAAATTAAAAAATATAGATGTGAATCATTACCCTAATTTTTTTTAATTGGATGGATGAAAAAAAATGTCAGTGTATATTGATATCATCATTCTGATTGGTTAATGGCATCACAAGAATGAGGGCAGTTCCTGAAGTGTGACATTAAAAGCAACCGGGAAAAAAGGATTCACACGTAAGAATAACAAAAAGAAAAGAAACATGTAAACAATTACAATGTATATAATAAATACATTATATCAAACAAACTATAATAATTATTATTATTATTATGCAAATTATTATTATTTTATTATAAAACTTTTTTTTTTTTAATTCATTAAGTTGGGTAAAAATTAAGACACTGGTCAAACATCTGCTGTACCATAATACATTCTAAGTAAGACATATGTTGTTGTATAATAATTTTTATTTTATTTTAGTTCTGACCAATACCAATAATAAGCCAATTTAATTCTGACCAATACCAATAATAAGCCTATAATTATTTTCATATTATTCTGATAACTGTTAAATGGCTGATATTAAAATTCAATCCTCTTTTTTTTTGTAAACACATTTCAGAAATAAATAAATACTACACCTGAATTTAGGCTACACACAACATTATCATGCATGATAAATATGAAACGTATGAAAGTATGAAAATATTTTACATTTAATATTATTTTATAAAATTATTCATGGTTTTTTTAACTTTGTGGGCATTATATGACGGCAAAAGTAATGTAAATGTAAACAATAAGGCAATAAGCATGCACAATTAAATCTAAAATCAAGATTTTGCTGATTACGATACCATAATTAAATGCAGCCAAAGACCATGGAGAACCTCATATTATTGAGAATAATTTAATTGTTCTATATGATTTGTCTCTGCTCACATGCAGCAAAGTGATAAAAAATAAGAAGTCTTTCTATGTCCATTATGTATTGGTAATTATCCTGTTCATGATATAAACATTATCATGTTGTAAACTGTTCCAAATCTACCAGCAATACATCTCATTCATGGTCATATTTTCAGATACTATAGCTCACCAATCACATTAGGGCATCCAATGGCAGTACTAGGCCTACTAGCAATACAACTGCAGTTAGTGCAACGTAAGAGATTAGCCCTAGATCGCTGTTCTCTGTAGCTATTAAAAATTATAAAAAACGCACATTCTTTATTACATTAATCCGTACATCTCGCGGGCCGCATTCTCTGAGAGGAGAGGCAGAGCATGTCACTGAATGCGGCAGACAAATAATTTTTATCTGGGACCCCGGCGGGTATTGACAAACCAGGGATGCATTTAGATAGCTCAATTAAAATGGGGAAATGAACCGACATCACGCACTTTGAAAACGCTGCAGCCCTCTCGTCCTCTGACTCTTCAAAGGCCAGACTCACTATGAAGAGCAAGGATAGGGGAGAGTGAGGTTGTGTGGGGGGCTTCAAAGGGAAGAAATTCTCCTCTACGGGTGAGCATCTGGAGGCAGAGGCAAAGCAAAGAGCAGAAACCCGAGGCAGCTGAGGCAAGGTAGAGTGCGGCTTTCAGACAGACTTCACAGCAGGGCTCTACGCTAACTTGCGCCTCCACGTTAAAATTAGGGGCACAGTTGAAGTTAATTGAACTGTAACGTTAATGTGTCATTGCAGCATACATATGCATAATCTAGCATTTAAAACTGAATATATTTATTTCTGCTATATATATATATATATATATATATATATATATATATATATTTTTTTTTTTTTTTTTTTTT